>NC_056747.1:1164760501-1164919151 GCF_019279795.1 Protopterus annectens | reverse complement strand
GCACAAAAACCCCATTCCAAGAGTAGCTAACTACCAACAAAAAAGAAATAGTACAACCACTTTAAAAATAAAACTAACCCTGTCAGTTATATCAAGACCAAAAAAGGCACCAAGCGTCAACTAAAGAAAAAGAGGGGAATTGTACCAAAGCCCTAATGCCAGAGGCCAGCTAGAAAAAGGGAGGGGAGGGTAGCGAAGAGAAATATTTAAGCCTGACAAAGAAATCTCTTATCTGAGAACAACTTCCAAAAATGAGAAAAGCAGCTCTGAGCCAGGAGTCATATCGGTTGGTAAACGCGGAAAACAACATCCGACGGTTGGATTGCAGAAGGGGATTATGGGAGAGGGAGGAGCTTGAGCCTTGAATCCATGTCTTGTGTAGTGCTGGATCAGATTCGACATCAGATCCAAGACCCAGTCGTGAGGAATAATGAAATGGATAACATCAGATCCAAATGTTATGAATGCTGAATTACAGTTGATCAACATTTATAAATGGTAGAATGCACACTTCTACATGCCCATCTACCACAATTTCTGAATGGCAGAGGTCATGCTCAAAAGGAACGAATGGCTGTCATTCCTGTTCAGTCTCTCTCTTGCTGCTCCGATATGCAAATCCCATAGCTGAACTGGCATTCAACGGACAGCACTACTGTATGTGTGTGTGACAGAGAGAGGGAGAGAGTGTGACTGGGTGGGTATGTTTGTGGTCACCTGACAAAGATACAGCAGTTTACAAGTGTTCTTCTGTACCCACATCACATCTTGCACACTTGGAAATATGAAGCATTCTGAGTACCAAATAGATGGTTACTGAAATTATTTGCAGAGTGTCTCTAGTGTTAAATGTTCATAACTGAAATATACAGACTATTCATAGTGTTAATACTCCATATGAAACATGAGCTACTGCCATTTGAAACAATTATCAGTCCAAGAAACTAGTGTGCATAACTTGCATCACCGGGGCCATATGGAATACAACAAATAATTGTGTGCCATCTTTTGCAAAGGACTAAAATCATGTTGAATATATAAGATGATTGCATAACAGACATCCATTTGATGTCAGGAAGAATTCACCAACTCCAACAACAAAAAATAGTGCAATGTTACTCAAACAATGAAAGCACATATATTTTTTCCAAACAATTTGCTTGGTTTCATACATCATTTTAAATGAAACAAAAATAAATCTTCTTAGTACTTTTTTTTTTTTTTTTTTTTTACAATATTTCTTTGCTGCACAGGTGCTTATACACCACTTCAAAGTGTAGTCTTAATGTACAAAATGTCACTGTGTTGTGGCAGAAGCAGCTTGACTGTTCCTGGTTTTAGACTGCGATATAAGATTCTTCAGACAGTTCACCCAGAAGGCCATCCAAGTCATCTGCAGGGGGAGTACAATGATTAACAAATGCCCACAAAAATTAGAACAAGTTTCAGTCAATGCTGATTTGCAATACTAATACGGGATTATCACAGCTCTGAGAAACTGTATCAAACACATTCACGAAGACTTCTAAACAAATGTACAACCAGTTATTAAAACACAAACTTTTGCTCAGCTTATAAAGTAAGTATACGCTCGGGCTGGTTTTTCAAGTTAGCAATATTCTTTTTATATTTGTACTTAAAAAGCAAAAGTTGCAGACTTAGGCGGTAGTGCTATTAAAAAAAAAGAAGTGAAATGGGGCATCAAAGCAAAGTCTGAAACTTTTTTTTTTTTTTTTACAGTGCAAGGTGCAAGTTTGGAGCATTACATTTTATGATTTGAGCTGTCAGGAAAATGAAAACTAAAGCAAATAAGCATATGAAGTGTGACATCTGCCAAGTGCATGGGAATTCGTTCTGACAAGTGACAAGCACGTACCAAAGCTTTCTGAGTGTTAAACGTCAGTGGATGTGAAAGACTGGGAGATAATGGGAACATTTTGGGCTGATCTCAAGGACACCTTTTGCAATTAAATTAACAATTCAAGGTTAACAGCTATCCGACTATAAAGTGGAGGTTAAAGTACATGAAACAGAGCTAGCAGAGGCTATGAATTTGCAAGCAGATGGCACTGAGGAACTATAGAAAGAAAAAAAAGTTATGTACTTACCATAACGCTCCATATGTGTGGTCCATCTTCATTCATCCTTGAAAGATGGGTTCGGCCGTTAGTTACTACATCTCGCATCAGTCAAAAACTCTCGAGCTTCACCTATACCCAGAATCCCTCTCTCTCAATTATCTCAGATAAGAGACTGTGTGTGTGTGTGTGTGTGTGTGTGTGTGTGTGTGTGTGTGTGTGTGTGTATATATATATATATATATATATATATATATATATATATATATATATATATATATATATATGAGAAAAAGAGAACAAAGCCTTATATTCTGACAGTGGATGACATAATAGCTAAAGTGAATAAGATCCTCTCCACCAAAAAATCTTCAAGGTCAAGGGATGGAGGGGGGTAATTCAAGGATGAATGAAGATGGAAAACACAGATGGAACATTATGGTAAGTACATAACCTCTTTATCTGATGTTGTCTATCTTCATTTCACCCTTGACAGATGGGACAGAGTCCCCAGCTACTCTAACACTTGGGTGGACTCCTGAGCACCACTGAGCCAAAGGATGATCTTCCCCTAGAGACCAATTCCAGTTTGTAATGAGTAATAAAGGTATGGGGGAAGTCTAAGGAGCTGCTGCTCGTATATCATCCATAGAAGTTCTGGACTGAAAGACAGCTGAAGTAGCTATGGATGACTGGTCTAGGCAAAGTCAGTTTATTCTCATCATAAATGAAAGAAATGCAGTCTTTTATCCACTTCAAGAGAGGAATCTTACTGCCTTGCCCAACTTTATACTGAAAAAAGAAACAGTTGACTTGACTGTCTCGTTTTTTGTTCTGTGAAGATAAAAACAGTCTCTGCTCATCTAGTAAATGAAGGGTGTATTCTGCTTTGTTAGGATGATTCGGGAAGAAGACTGGCAAATTAACAGTTTGGTTAATGTTAGTTTTTGACACTACCTTGGAAAGAAAGGAACGGGTTCATTCTCAGACACCTTGTCCTTCTGAAACACTAGGAAAGGAGGTTCAGATAAGGCCTGAATCTCCAAAATCCTCCTGGCAATAGTGATGGCTACCAAAAGGAGTGTGTTCCAAGATAAAAACTTCAGTTGTGCAGATGGTTAAGAAGGGAGGATGCATCACTGCCCGAAGTACTAAACTCAAATCCCAAGGAAGAATTGGATCTTTGAATGGGGGTTTTAGTAGAAGTGTACCTCTGAGAAACAATTTGCAAAGTCTGTGAGATGCCAAGGAACGTTCATCCAAACCATTATGAAAATTAGAGATAGCAGCTAACTGTAGTTTGATGGTGGAAGGAGAAGCTCCAGCATTACAAGAGAGGCTAAAAGTCCAGAACATGTTCTGTGGAAACAGAAAAGGGATCAATTTGCTTTTCAATGGCCCAAATGGAAAATCTTTTCCACTTACTAGTGTACAGTTTGTCAGTGGAAGGCTTGTGAGCAGACAGAAGGATGTGGCATACTGGAGAAGAAATATTAGGACATCTGGCAATTAATATGGAACTGGAGGAACCATGCAGTCATTCAAAATGTTTGGGTCAACAAGATCGTCTGGATGAGACAGTAGATCTGGCTCTGGGTCCAGAATCCAAGGTGGTCAAATGAGAAGGCCAAAGGAAGGAGAACCAAACTTGTCGAGGCCAGAAGGGAGCAAGGAGGATCACTGTGTTCTTCAACCTTAGCGCTTTCTGTAGAATTATGGGAATTAGTGGTAGAGGGGGAAAGGCATATAGAAGACGGGGGGGGGGGGGAATTGTGGAGGAGAGAGTTTCTGGGTGACTTTCCTGAGGGGGGAATCAGGACGAAAGCACTTGTTTAAGGGAGATGCAAACAGGACGCAGCAGGTTGAACCCAGTGACAGAAAATCATCTTTGCCACTTTTAGATCCAGAGAGCACTCGTGAGGCTGAAGGATGCACCTGCTCAGTTTGTCTGCAATTACACTGGAACTCCCTGGAATGTGCATTGCTATTAGAAAGCAGTTAGAAGAGGTCACCCACTGTCTCACACTGAGGGCTTCTCGACAAAGGGGGTCAGATTTGGTTCCTCCCTGCCTGTTGATGTATCAAACCACTGAAATATTGTGCGTTTGAATTGCAATAGTCCCTTGAGGAAGAGGTGTCTGAAATACTTGCAATGCAAGAAGCACAGCTCTCATCTCCAGGACATTGATGTGCAAGTTGGCCTTTACTGGGGACCAAGTGCCTCGGACCGTCTTGCCCAGAAAATGCCCCTCCCCCACTCTATCTAAGAGGTGTCTGTAGTCACTATGGCTGTGGGTTCCGGAAACACAAAAGAGTGACCTTGGAGGACTTGGTCGGACTGTATCCACCCAAGAAGATCCATTTTGCAATGGTTGGTGATCAGGACTTGATTTGACAACAGGTGATGAAGGATATATCATTAGGAAGCTAGCAGCCACTGCAGAATTCTCATATGTATCCTGGCTAGCGGCACTGAAGTTGTAGAAGCTGCAACAGAACCTAGGGCTTGCAAGACTAAACATGCTGCAGCCTTCTTTCTGTGGAGTAACTGTTGCACCCGATCCACAAGTCTTTGATGCCGCTCTGGAGGAAGGGATGCTATTGATGTGTGATTATTCAATACTGCCCCTATGAATTCTAACGTTTGTGCTGGGGTTAAATATGACTCTTCTAGATTTATTGGGATCCCCAGATGGGCGCAGATGTTGAGGGTGTAATCCCTGGCTTTATGAAGTAAAGTGGAAAAGCACAATATTTCAGTGGTTTGGTACATCAACAGGCAGGGAGGAACCAAATCTGACCACCTTTGTCGAGAAGCCCTCAGAGTGTGACAGTGGGTGACATCTTCTAACTGCTTTCTAATAGCAACGCACATTCCGGTAACTTAGTATCATCTGTTCTACTAGATCTATCCAAAGCCTTTGACACCATCTCCCACTCCCTCTTTCTAAAGCATCTCTCTAACCTCAACCTCAGCCAGAAAGCTCTTTCCTGGTTCACTAGCTACCTTTCAAACAGGTCCCAAGCTGTGAAATGGGGCCAAGCAACATCAACCTTCCTTCCTATTCCTACTGGAGTACCACAAGGGTCCATTCTTGGCCCATTATTATTCAATATCTTCATTAACGACTTCCATAAAGCCATCCCCAACACTACAATTGTGCAATATGCTGATGATTCCACTCTGATCTGCCACGCCCCTAACCAAACTGAGCTCCAAGCTCTAACCCAAACAGCCTTTTCAACCACTGAAAATTGGATGTTCCAAAATCACCTCTCCCTTAATGCCAACAAAACTAAGATCCTCTTCTTCCCCCTCCAAATCCTCATCTCTTGATAAAAATTCTTTCCATATTACCAGCCTTACCAACTCCACTATTGAGATAGTAACCTCCACCAAATTTCTTGGTGTTACAATTGATGACCAGCTGAAATTCAATACTCACATCCAGCTAAACACCAAAAAAACACATAAAACTTGGCTTATTGTACAGAAACAACCACTTTTGTCTCCTTCCACTAGACTAATCCTTGCCTCTACTTACCTCCTTCCCTCTCTACTATATGGCGCCCCTCTGCTCACTAATCTATCATCTACTCTCACCTCTAAATTGGAGCAATGCTATAACAAAATATCCAAATTTGCAACCAATGCCAAATCCTCCACTCATCACTGCTCCTCCCTTCACTCTCTAAACTGGCTTGAACTCCCCAATCATCTTACCTTTCTCCAACTCACCACAGCCCATAAATTAGTGTTCCACCCAACTAACTGTCCTGCTCTTTCCAATATTCTTCTACCCTATAACCCCCTTAGATCTTCTCACCAAAACCTGATCACAGTACAAAAACCCAAGCGCCCAGCTGGCCAACTGCTCTTATCCTTTACCCTAGCTAAAAAATGGAATGCTCTACCCTCCTCTCTAAAAACCTGCAACAACCTAGAATACTTCAAAACCCAACTTCATTCCCACCTTTATCTAAATAGAATATGTAACTGCACTCTTCAACCTACACCTTTCAAACTATCCTCCTCCTTCTCTCCTGGCTAATCTCTATACTTAACTAACCTTTTTCTAGCCTCTCCAAAAATACTAGCTGTATAAGATACTAATACTTTTTGCACTATATGCAGAAGCTACTAAGCCACCCTAGGTTGACCTCCTTTCCCCACTCACCTCTTCTAAAATACTTATTTGCATAAGCTACTAAACAGTAAATTTTCTCTTTTATAATATCCCATAAATTTTTGTTCTTTTTTTTCCTGCTGAATTTTATCTGAAACTGTTAATAATTATGCTATTTTTAGCCTTCTGATTTCAGTATTGTGGACTATTTGTAGCTACCTGTTAATGCTATTGTACTTTTTGTCTGAACTCTTTTTTGTAATAAATACTGTTGTTTTTGTGGAGCTTTTCTCCCTGGGCCTCCACTGAAAATGGGCCCCCAAGCCCAGTGGACCTCCCCGGTAATCAAACTGAAATAAATAAATAAATAAATAAATAAATGAATGAACCGATGCTGGGTCAAAGTGGTTATCAGCCAGTTATCCAAGTATAGAAACACTAGGAATCCTTGCAGAAAACAAGTCAGCTGCTACTACTGCCATGTACTTGGTGAACACCCTGGGGGTTGTGGCGAGTCCAAAAGGCAGTGCTCTGAATTGGTAATGACTGGCTCCCAGCCAGAAGCGGAGGAACCTTCTGGAGTGCTTGTCCATTTTTATGTGGTAATATGCATCTTGAAGGTCTATAGAGCACATCCAGTCATCTTTCTTTAGAAATGGAAGGATAGACTTGTACCTGACCATCTGGAACTTTGTTCGTCGAATTGATTTGTTCAGTACACAGAGATCTAAAATTGATCTCCAGTCCCTTGTCTTTTTTTGGCACTAGGAAAGAATCTTGAGTAGGTTCCAGATCCTTTCTGATCTTATGTGACTTGTTGGATAACTTTTGTCCAGCAGTTTTTGTATTTCTTGTACTGGTGAATGCCTCTGATTGGGTGGAACATCAGGGATTTTCTTGTAAGCAGGGGGGGGTTGAGAAAAGGGAATGGTATAGTCTCTGGATACAATCCATTTTATCCAGGAATCTGTTGTTAAATTTGTCAGGCATTTAGGTGCAAGGATAAGCATCCCCCAACTGTATCCAGAGGAAGACAATCAGGCCACTCTTCAGGAACAATGAAAAGGCTTGCCTGGGAAAAATCTAAAGCTCTGGTTTTGCAGACCACCTCTGCCACAAGGGCAGCGCCTTCCATTTGGTTCACCTCTCTGCCCCTGGGGGATCTCCACTACGTGTGTCTTGGAAAGGCCCTTGGGATTTTTGAACCACATTTTTCCACCACTCCTCTGGTTCCTAGTAAAGGACCTTGGGGGGGGGTGGAGAAACGTATGCCTACAGCAGAAAGGGTCTTACCATCCCTCTCACACCTGGATAAAGTCTCTTTTACTTTAGGGCCAAAACAAGGAAGTTCCATCAAAAAGAGCACCGACAAAAGAAGACTTGAATGGTTCCACAAAGTCACATAGATGCATCCAGATGCATCTCCTAATGGCTATGCCTGAACACACAGCTCCATATGTCCATTTGGCTGTATGGTTGATCAGTGTCACGGATGAACTGGAGACAGACTCCAGGGCGGCTAACCAGGAAGCCACTTTGGCTTGGACTCCCCTCAGCTATGGCCCCCACCAGGGTGTTTGACAGCTCCTTAATCAGATCCCGTTGGAATCTGGTGAAATGTGCCAGGAAATTCAAGGACCTTATGGCGAAGGTCGATGAAGAGTAGATCCGCTCCCCAAATTTGTCCATAGCCTGATACTCCCTGTTTGGTAGATGGACAGAGGAGCTCTCCTCTGCTAGTTCCTTTTCAATCACGGCCAATACGACCATAGCGTCAACATTACACAAAGTGTAAAGGGGATAAGAGAATTAACAGTTATATAAAGACTACAGCAAAAGTAACAAGAAAGGAAAAAAAAGAAGTTATGTTCTTACCATAATGTTCCATATTTGTTGTCGTTCATTCATTCATGACTGTTGGGTTTCAGTTCTGTCCTCGGAACTGACTCGGGCGATATAACAAGCTCACACCAACCAGAAACTCTCAAGCTAAGGTTACCCATAGTGCCCCTCTCCTTATCTCCTCAGATCGAGTTTGCCAGTAAGAATAAGAAAGCAGAGGCTTTGTCTGAGCAAATGCTCTAACACACAACCAGGACCAAACCTGAACCTCCAGGAGCCTTTGGAGGGGGAGTAGGGAGTGGGATGTCATGAATGAATGTTCATCGACAATACAGATGGAACATTATGGTAAGAACATAACTTCTTTATCTGATGTTGTCATTCTTCATTCATTCATGAATGATGGAACAGAGACCCTAGCTATTTTATGTCCTGGGAGGCCCTATGGAAGGATATTTCTGAGCACTGCTGAGCAAAAGGATGCTCTCCCCCCTGGAGACCATGCCCAATTTGTAATGAGGGATAAAGGTATGAGGGGTAGTCCACATAGCTGCTGCGCAAATGTCATCCATGGACACTCTAGAATGAAAGGCCACCAAAGTGGAAAGTGACCTGGTAGAGTGAGCCTTGACTTTGGTTGACAGACTCTTGAAAAATCTGGGAAGAAAACTGGCAGGTCAATGGCTTGGTTAATACTGAAGTCTGTCCCATCTCTGGGCAGAAAGAAGGGGTTAGTTTGAAGGGATACTCTCTCTTTGTGAAAAACTATATAAGGGTGTTTTACACACAAGGCCTATAATTCTGATATTCTCCTGGCTGATGTGATGGCTACCAGGAATAGTCTTCCAAGACAAATATTTTATATCACACGTGGCAGCTGGCTCAAAGGGTCGATGAGTCAAGGTTTGTAGGACTAGTGTCAAATTCCAAGGTTCAATGGGCTCTTTAAAGGGTGGCCTCAAATGCAGGACTCCTTTTAAGAAGGTTTTGCAGAGAAGGTGGGATATTAATGAGAAATCTTCGAAACCATTATGGAAATTTGAGATAGCTGCTAAATGGACTCTAATAGTAGAATTTGAGGCTCCTGAATGGAGTAAGGTTGATAAGTACTCCAGCACTGTATTAATCTGAGCTGAAAAGGGTCAAATCCTTTTTCTTGAGACCACAACACAAATCTGTTCCACTTACTATAATAAATTTTTCTGGTGGACGGGTTTATGGGAAGCTAGAAGCATTTTCTGTACGAGGGAAAATAGATTATTTTGCGGATAATTACTGAACGTGGAGGTACCAAGCGTTCAGTTTGAGGCTCGATAGGTTTGGATGGATCAACCCCTGAGGCTGACACAGTAATCCTGAAGTCGGGTCCAGAGTCAACGGGTGGTGAATTAGGTGAGGTCAAAGGAAGGGAAACTAGATTTGGAGGGGCAAATAGGGAGCAATGAGGATTACCTTGCTTCTCAACTGATGTGCTTTGTTTAGAAATAGTGGAATCAGAGGAAATGGAGGGAAGGCATAAAGCAGTCCCAGGGTCAGTCGTGTACAACAGCTTCCCTCAGAGACTCCCCCTGTGGGGGGATTAGGGCAAAGTAGCTGCTGCACTTGCGGTTGATGGGAGATGCAAAAAGATCGCAGCAAGGCTGACCCCACAGATGAAAAATCTCCGATGCTACTCTGGGATTGAGACCACTCGTGAGGCAGGAGACTGCACCTGCTCAGTATGTCCGCAATCATGTTGGAGTTCCCGGGAATTTGTGTGGCTACCAGAAAACGGTCGGAAGCTATCGCCCATTGCCATACTCTCATGGCTTTCCGATATAACGGGTAGGATCTGGTTCCCCAGTTTGTTGATATACCAGATGCCAGACATGTTTGTCTGAATGGATGGCAATTGCCCCCAACGGGAGGGCAGATTGGAATGCTTGCAACGCCAGAAACACTGCCCTCAGTTGCAGGATGTTGATATGCAAATTGGCCTCTAAGGAGGACCAAGTGCCTTGGACCGTCTTTCCCTGAAAATGCCCCGCCATCAGGGATGCGTCCGTGGTCACCACAGCCTTTGGCTGAGGGGGATGAAAAGGGGCGACTCCATAACTCCTCTTCTGGCTTCATCTACCAATTTAGATCCTGCTTGCATCGATGTGTTATGCGGATTGGATAAGATATGGGGCGTCTCAATAGAGACCACTGTGATGCCAGGAGCCATTGTAGTAGTCTAATATAGAGTCTGGCTAGGAGAACTATGGTGATTACTGCTGCCACTGACCCTAGCAGTTGAAGGATTAAACGAGATGGGAGTTTGGGGAGTTTGTCCTGACAGAGTATCACCTGGAGTTGAGATCTTAGCCTCTGTAGTCTGTGTTGAGGAAAAGTGACAAGATGGGTTCTCATGTCGAATGTTGCTCCTATGAATTCTAGGCTTTGAGAAGGTTCTAGTTTTGACTTTTATTTGTTGATTGAGATTCCCAAGAGCCGTGCCAGCTGTAGCGTGTAGTGCAAGGCGAGTAGTAGTAGATGCTTGGTGGGGGCGGTAAGCAGCCAATTCATCTAAATATGGAAACACCTGGAATCCTTGCAGCCACAAGTGAGCTGTTACTACTTGCATACATTTGGTGAACACTCTGGGGGCTGAGGAGAGACCAAAGGGCAGCACTCAGAATTGGTAATGATTGGCTCCCAGCCAGAAATCTCCTGGAACGTTTGTCCATTTTTATATGGTAATACGCATCCTGGAGGTTTATTGAGCACATCCAATTGTCTCTTTCCAGAAATGGAATGATAGACAGAACCGTGACCATCCAGAATTTGGTCAGTTTGACAAACTTTTTTTTAGGATGCTGAGGTCTAAAACTGGCCTCCAGTCCCCTGTCTTTTTGGCACTAAAAAGTACCTGGAGTAAAATCCGGATTCTCCTTGGTCTGATGGGACTGTTTGGATGACTATTTTTATTTATTTATTTATTTTTTTTTTACCAATAATGGTAGCAAAGGTATACCCAAAGAGGGTAAACAAAGGAAGGAAAAATACTAACGATGGTATTAAAATTACCAACAGGTAAGGGGAAGGAAAGGGCCTGTATCAGCAATGGTACGAAAAGATACCAAGGTAATTAGGGGAAGAAAGCACTCACACAGTAAAGGGAACTATACAACTATAAAAATGACTAACAAAATAGAGATTTTAGAGAAAAAATAAAGGTGAAATATTTGAAAGATTTGAAAAACTAACACAGCTTGAGAGCAGGCCTGATGAGTCTTGAATCTCTACATGGCAAATGAGATAAGGAGATGGGCACTATGGGTAACCTTAGCTCGAGAGTTTCTGTCTGGCGCGAGCTTGTTATATCGGTCGAGTCAGTTCAGAGGACGAACCGAAACCCAGCAGTCATAAATGAATGAAGATTGACATCAGATAATTATTTACCTAACCCGAAAAACGTTCAAGAGTATCAGCTAAACGCGACTTGTTTCAGAAAGTGGCAAATGAGATCTGAAGTAACAGAGAGGGATTCTGGGTATAGGTGAAGCTTGAGTTTTTGACTGGCAAAAGCTGTAGTAATGGCAGAGTCTGTTCCGATATCAGAACTGAACCCATCTGTCAAAGATGAAATAAAGATAGACAGACAACATCAGATGTAATGATATAAAGGAGAAATATGACTTTGTATCGACTGTACTGGAAATAAAAAGGAAGCAAATTAATTTGCAGAACAAGACCCATAGAATATTCAAGTTACCAGAATACATGAAAAACAAGGAAGGCCAGGAGTGCTTGTCATATGTCCAGCTGTAATGGTTTACATGCTGCACAGAAAGGAAGAGCAGTCCCACAGAATGTAGGGAACTAATGAGAACAGTAAGCAAACATAGCATACTCTGGTTAGGTCCAACACCTATAAACTTAAAAGATCAGATTCTGTCACTGTTGCGGAAACAGGGAACCTATGTACAGTTAGTGAAAAGTGAACTTTTTTTTTCAATAACATGCTTCTATACAAGGAAACAGCACACTTCCTGGCTGCTTTGAGAGTGTACAGTGAGAAAATGTAAAGAGACAGTCCCAGAGATTTTTTGTTTTGATTCTGGTCTTTGTTTACATTTTCAGTCTAGCTTTCTCAGCATGTCCCAGCTTTGGCTGCAGGGGGTTGGGAGAGGGGTGCTTATAGGAATTTTCAATGGTCTTACTGAAATTCCATCTCAGATTGCAGTTGTACTCAACAGTTCTCACAGTGGTCCCCTGCAATAAACAGGCTATACAATAGAAAGAGGAAACTAGTTCAGAAAAAAAGCAAATCCCAAGAAGGAAAGACATCCCTGATCAGTATCAGTAAGAAACTAAGGTCCCTCATGAAATCATCCAAGGCTAACTTCGAAAGAAAAATAGCCATGAATTCAAAAGATAACCACAAAGCCTTCTTTAGCTATGTTAAAATCTAAGTGGCAACTCGCAGATATGCACTGAACTAGTGCAAAATAGCACAAAATATACTGAACCTACTGATATTGCCAACATCCTGGCAGAGAGATTCAGTGCAAACTTCACCCACCTCTCACCTCCAAAAGGGCCCACAACAATATCGGAAAAGTGTAGTGTCCCAAAAATCACAGATGCACAGGTGAAAACAGCCCTTTCAAAAGCCAAAAACAGCGTGAATGGGACCAGATGGTGTCCCAGGCTGCGTCTTGCACGAACTACAGAACAAACTAACCCCCCCCCCCACCTAAACATGCTGTTCAACCTCAGCCTCTCCGCAGGCTACGTGCCCACAGAATGGCGCACAGCAACGGTTATTCCTCTCCACAAAGGAGGGGGCCACAACTGACCCTGGTAATTATTGCTCATAAGCCTGACTAGCCTGGTCTGCAAGGCTATGGAGAGCATCATCATGGAACTCATTAACAAAGACATTGGGAACCTCCAAACACTTGACCCGACCCAGTTCGGCTCTGTTAAGGGCAGATCATGCCTATTAAATCTGGTTGACTTCTTCGAGACAGTCACCAAGGCCATAGACGAGAGAAAGGTGGCTCACACAGCCTACCTTGACCTCCCCAAGGCTTTCAACACCATTCCCCACTCGGGTATTACAGAAAAACTCACCAGCCTGAACATAAACCCCTACATCACAAGATGGGTTGCCAACTGGCTTACAGACAGAACTCACACGGCAAGAATAGCGGGCTCCAGGTCCGACTCTAAACCAGTCACAAGTGGTTTCCTGCAAGGCTCGGTCCTGGGACCCCTACTGTTCGGCATATACTTCTCAGAAGTACAGGCAAACACAGGAGGACTATGGCTAACCAAGTTCACTGATGACTGCAAACTGGGAGCTATAATTGACTCTTCAGCTGACATGGACATCCTCCAAAAGGGCCTTACTGAGATGGACACCTGGTGTCAAAGTCATAGCCTCAAGCTAAATGCCAAAAAATGCATAGTCATCCCATTTGGGAAAAACAAAACACCCACGAATTACCACATAGGTGGCAGCCCCCTTAATACAGAAGAGGGAATAAGAGATCTGGGGACCCAGATAAATGGTAATCTCTCCTTTGACAATAATATTGCTAAAGTAGTTAGGACATCCTTCTATGTGGCCCATCTAATTACTAAAGAGTTCACATCTAGAAATAAAGAGGTTATAGTGCCCCTCTACTCGTCACTCATTAGACCCATCATAGAGTACAATGCCCCATTTGGGATGTACCTCACAAGACACCATCAACAGCTGGAAAGACCACGAAAGTACCTCACCAAGAGGATTACTGGCCTCAAACATATGTCCTATGCAGCTCGACTGAAAAAACTCCGGCTGTACTCAGTGGCATATCGCTTACTCAGAGGTGATCTCTGCCTGACTTACAAAGCCATGTCCAACTCAGAACTGATGGACATGCTCCACCTAAAGAAATCCAAGTCACTGCGAGCCACGTGCTCTAGTGAGCTAAACCTCGTCACAACAATAAATAGAACATGCTGGAGGGATAGATTCCTGTCACAGAGACTCCCCATGCTTTGGAACAAAATTCCAAATTACATCAGGCAGAGCCCCTCACTAACACTCTTCAAGATAAACCTTGACAAGTGGATGGGTAACAGGAAATAAACCCCTGGGATCACTTCATTGGCTCTGCTTGACAGGATCAGTTAATTAATCAATGGGGCGGTGAAAGCTGACGCACTCTGGCTAGGCTTATAAATGCCCTCGGGCAGATAGCCTAGTACCTACCTATGAATCTATTCATTAGTTTGACCTGTGCTTTTTAACCTCGGAGAAAAGTAGCCTTTTAGGAATACCAACAACGAAGGTTCAAGGAACTCAATACTAGAAGAAAGACAGCACCAAAAACTGTTCCCAGAACAAACCACGATCCACGAATATGTCACAAAGAACTTCTTTTATTGAAATACAAAACGAAGGTTGATCGCTTTCATCTACCCAATGTAGATTTCATCAGAACACTGAATATATCAAACCTCGTCTCTTAAATACTTTAAAATTCCCGCCTAAAACACCACCTGACCAATTAAACTACCATTAAGTTTTAAAGACGTAAGAACATAGATTTGGTAAAACCCATATAAACAGCCGTCTAAATATTATCAGTATTAATAATGGTTAAAAAATGCCTAAAACAGCATCAAAATTCAATCATATAATAAAAGTTCTCTATCGGTGGAATATGAACCATACCCCAACTCTAATAATACATACTAGATGAATGTTTCATATAAAATGACAAATGCATGGAGTGCATAAAGGGAACAATATCAAATGTAAGATATAATCCTACAGTAAATACTAATTACATAACAAATACAATATATAGTTATGACCTGCCTAAATATATTGTGCATTACCAAAGTATATAAATGCCTATATTTAACAATGAAAAATTATTTTATATACATATTTGATTGAGTGTATATGTATATATGTCTATATGTCTCTCTGACAAAACTACAACATTGTTAATTTCTTATAAGGGGCTTAGTATGAATATTTTCATTGATACCTGGTGGAATTGCCGCATTTAGCTTGAACTGCCATTTGATCTCTTTTTCCCCCAAAATTGCCTTGATGTTACCCCCCTGGGGTTGTTCCTAACTACTTCAAGAATGGCAAATTTGAAGGTGTTGTAACCAGCACTACCAGCTAAATGTCTGTATAGTGCATTATTCATATCCTTCTTTTTTATGCAATACAAATGATCGTAAATTCTATTACGTAATTTCCTGTCCGTTTTTCCAACATAAAAACTTGGACAGGACATGCACTTTCCTATATAGGCAACATGTTGGGTCTGGCAACTTCCCTTACAAAGATAAATCCTACTTCTAATAATATTCTCTAAACTAATACACTCCACTTGTAAAATGGAAGGGCACTGGTTGCAGTGTCCGCATTGCTTAGTCCCTGTCCTATGGGTGTTCCCGGAATTATCTCTGTGATTAGGCCTAATGTCAATCATTTTTTTTGAAATTCATCCCTGTTTTATATACATATGTTGGTTTCTCACCCACTCTATCACAAATTCCTTCATCACTAGTAAGAATATTCCAATTACTATCTACAATCTTTCTCACTTCCCCTACGTGATGTCCAAATTGTATTATATATGACCTGTGATATCCTGATGTACTACATTCATTTGCACTGGTTGACAATAAACACTAGCCCAAGATAGGTATATATTTATTACCCCATTCTCGTATAACATATTCGGTGATGTCCTTGGTCATGGCCTCAGGATAACCTCTCTGTCTAAATAGTTTGCCAATAAAAGCCATCTCAAGAATCATATCTTCCTTTCTGGAGGTCATCCTAGCAGCCCTTATGCATTGCCCCTTTAAAATACTTCTTTTCTGCGTATAGGGATGATTACTGGAAAACTCTAAATAGGCATTGCAAAAAGTGTCTTTCTTATAGATCTTAGACTGAAAAGTGTGTCCATCGCTGAATATGTAAGTGTCAAGATAATTTATTCCTATCTTACTGATGTTATAAGTAAATTGCAAGTAGGAAGTACTACCATTGATGTAATCGATGAAATTCATCAATTTCTCCTCATCCCCCTTCCAAAGGATGAATAAGTCATCCAGGTACCTGACATAACATATGTACTCCTTCCAGGGTGATTCCAATACAAATTCCTCCTCCCAGTCCAATAGGACGAGATTGGCATACATGGGAGCACAAGCAACCCCCATAGCTACACCCGCTATTTGTTTGTAATACTCCCCTTCAAAGAATATGAAGTTATTATCTAGCACAATATTGATGAATTCTGTTAGTATATCGATCTTGTCCCACTGTAATTGACTGTATTTATTCAGACTGTTAATAAATCGAGTCACCCCATCCGCTTTAGGTATGCACGAAAACAAATCATTTACATCTATGGTAACAAATAATAAATTGGGGTCCCATATGTCTTGTTTAAACTTCCCTAAAAATTCCCAGGAGTCCTTAATAATGTGTGGTATCAACTTGTAGATATGCTTTAACCATTGATCAATGACCTTACCAAATGGAAAGGCCTTGCTACGACTTCCTGAGATAATGGGTCTAAAAGGAGGATCCCTGATGTTTTTGTGTATTTTGGGAATTCCTACTATAGTTGCCATTATGGGGTACTCTACTTTTAAAAAATTGTACAGTTCAAACGTGATTCGATCATCCAATAGAAATTCTTCTAGATACAGGTCAATTCTTCTATGGGCAATATTTATCTGATTGATAGAAGTTACTTCATATTGTTCGGAATTATTCAAAATGTCAAATATTTTGGCAATATAATTATCCATATCATACAATACCACTCCACCCCCCTTGTCTGCAGTCATAATCCTAATATTTTGAGAATATATAGAATCTAATAGTTTTTCGACTGCTACATTCCACCGGGAAGAATCACCTGATTTTTGTAAATTACCATATAGTTCATATATTTTCTTACTGACCACCTTTTCAAAGGTTGATAGGGTATTGTGCATGGGTGGAGTGAAATTACTTTTCTTCTTTAAGCAGTCCATTTTTGAATGCTTATCAGATTAATTTTGAAAAAATATCCCCAAATTTATCTTTCTCAAAAATAACTTGAGCTCGACTAAAGTATCAACCAGATCAAACTTCCTTCTAGGAATTTATTTCATACCTTTCAAAAATGTATCAAAGTGTTCAATGTTTATGGGGTATTGTGTGTAATTATATATTTTGAAGTCTCCTACACTATATACCACCCCATCAGTGACCCTAATACCAGTAGGTTCACCTTCCTGTACTAGTAACCCCTGTGGGGATTCCTTGTTCTTCGATCCCCTTGTCTCCATCTGTTTTCTTGCCATTTGTAGTTGCCCTTCCACTTTTTTTCTTGCTCTAAAAAATCTTCCCCATGGCATTCCTCTCTATCAAGGTCATTGGACATGTAGTCCACATCATTGCCCCTATCACATCTATCAGGGTTAACATTAATTCTTTTGTTCCAATTGTAGGCAGTTTCATTTTCATATTGTCTTGTATCCCTTAGAAATTTTTTGCATTTTCTATCAAACATTTTTTTACTACTACTTTCTACATAGTGAAATTGCTTGGCATGCAATTTCTCCCACTGTGGGTACAATAAATCATTGGTTATAGCAACATTGAGTTCTTCTACATCTTTTAATAATGTACTCAACTTGTTGTCATTGCAGGATATTATGAACTCCATAAATTGCCTACCAAAACCATCAAACATTTTATTACAAGTCAATATATTGGTCTCATTTAGTTCTATTCCAATGGGCTGTTTAAGAAAACGTAGACCCATAGGGACAATGCCACAGTCCACACATTTGCGTAAATATAAATTATCCATCTGCAAGGCTTTTATCCGGTTAAGCTTCTTTCTTTACCATTACAAACTTAATGGTAGTTTAATTGGTCAGGTGGTGTTTTAGGCGGGAATTTTAAAGTATTTAATTGACAAGGTTTGATATATTCAGTGTTCTGATGAAATCTACATTGGGTAGATGAAAGCGCTCAACCTTCGTTTTGTATTTCAATAAAAGAAGTTCTTTGTGACATATTCGTGGATCGTGGTTTGTTCTGGGAACAGTTTTTGGTGCTGTCTTTCTTCTAGTGTTGAGTTCCTTGAACCTTCGTTGTTGGGATTTGTCGTCAGCCATGGATTCCATTGGGGATATATCCTGCAACTTCTCTCCTGTCAGGAGAGATGAAGTGGACAAAATACACTCAGAACTGGTGATTCTAAAGGGTGAAATCACCCGGTTGTTGGAAATGATGACACCGCCTATCACTTCACGTAACACAGCTTCGGAGAAAATTGAAATGGAGGGGATGACATCACCACGTTCCGACATAGGAAGTGGTAGTTCCGAGGAGATTCCAAACGGTCAAGAAGCACTGAAAAGGAACAAGTCACAGTCCAACGGCACTTTCTATGGTAATGGAACCATTGGCAATCACATGCGTCAGTTTAATCTTTCTACTGCATCTGGTGAGGTTTCGGAGGATGTGTATGTTTTGTCAGGGGCTAAACCTAAACGTATGCAACCCACATGCACCTATTCTTCCCAAGTGGGTTCAAACTTGGTAAATATGAAAGAAACTGCCACATCCAACAGGCCAAAGACGTCGGAACCTATGGATGGTATGAATAATAAATTTACTTTCAATTTAGATAATTTTTTAAAACTGCCTTATGATTTCCGGTCCGTGGATAATCATAAGAAACATAGTACTGTACAAGAACAAGACATCACTTTAAAGGACATGATTTTTAGCTTCGGAAAGAAGCTTAACCGAGTGTAGTGCCTTCTGTGTGGAGTCTGCATGTCCTTCCCACGGTAGAGTGGGCGTTCGAAAGACATGCGTTGAATGGGTGTGCCTTCGTTGAAGGTTGGGCTTCGGGCTGGCAACTCGACACTATTAAAAAAAAACAAAAAAAAAAAAACAACTGTTAATCATTAGCGGACCGCAGTTCTGCTGTGGCAACCCCTACCCAGGAAAAGCCGAAAGACAAACAACTGCCAACAGTAAGCCCCATTTACAGCTAGTGGCAGCATTTTCCGACATTCCTAAAGCAATGCTTTTACCTCAGCAGGTGTAGCATCGAGGTGAGCTCTCTCTCTGGCCTACCGCAAAAGTAAATGAAGCACTCCAGGAGAGAGGCATATGATGAGTTGCGAGCTCTTCCTTGCAAATGTCAATGGTAAGGGATTTATGCAGCTCAGTTAATCAGAGAAAGGTTTGGTTGCGTAAATCATCACTGCGGACATATTAATTAACATGGCCAAGTGTCCACATTTGCTCATTACTTTCAATGGGACAGACTGCATTACAGGTAAGTGCCAGAAAGTTTGACAGACATGTAGTGATGTGTGCGTCTAGTCATATACATATATCTATGGCTATGAGTATGACTGCATGTATAAGTGTATGCAGTTGTAAGAGTGGCCTCAGGTAAGCTACTGTATTGTGTGTGTGTTTGTGTCTGTAAGCTACTGTATTGTGTGTGTGTTTGTGTCTGTCTGCCAGTATATGCAGTCACAGCAGGAAGGTTCTTTAGGGGATATGGAGGGTAGAGGTGTGTGTGTGTGTACACACACATATGGGTGAATGGTTAAGTGCGCCCACAGGTGTGATCGAGAGAGGGTGGAAGAGTGTGTTTGATGTATGGCTAGTATGGTGAGATTCCATACTCTGCCTAGAGTAACAAGCACCATTTGTAATGGGGGGGCACTTATGATTTTAAATATGTCATAAAGTAACTATAACAGATTTTGCAACAGAAAGCTGCAACTGCAGGAATAATTTGAAACTCTAATGTCTGGTATTATTGATGGACTGCATTCATCCATGTCAGGGACACTGATTAAAAGAGGCAAATTCACTGATATTGTTGACAGCTGGGACAGTACAGAGTAATAGGTGTGTGTGTGTGTATCTGAATTTGTGAGGGGGTGATACCTTTGCTGATGTGATGGGCTGCCAGCCCATAGGAGGTGATTACCACAGCAAAGTGCTTGTTAGGACTTACAGTGCTCATTGAGCAATTCGGAGACATGCAACTTAGCAGATGATGAGATACTTCCTCCTTGCGGCTAATGAGTCTGAATTGATGGTTTCTGGGAAATGCATTAAATTGCTCTTTTTGCAGCAGTCTGCTTGTTGATGGACTGTTTCTGAATCCAGCCCTATACCCACTTACATATTCAGAAGCATTTCACTGCAGGGGTAAGGGGGGCCTTTGCCTCCTTGGAAAAATACTGTACTTAAATATAATGCATACTGTTTGTTAGATTTGTTAGGAGGAATTATCACAGGGTCTGATTGTTCAACTGACAACTGATAAATGTAAATGATGATGGACATGCAACATTTGTTGCATGAAGGCAAAGTTCTGAGTAGCTTCTTTTAGATCATGCCAGTCCATGTTTAGAACATCCTAAAGTCAGTACCATCCAGTCACTTCACTAATGTCTTCCTGGCCTTGAAACATTATTGAACTTAAACTATCCCTATTTTTCATTTTCATCAAGTTCCTGTCTAATAAAACAAGAAATATATCGTATTATAATAAACACCATAGTCCCAATAAGATTGTCCGTGGTCATTCAATAATGTAATTTCTGCATTACTTGGGTGTGCCTGCCCTTCAGCTGAGACCTTGTCTAGAAAAATGGAGAGAGAGCTTGGGAAGCCCACTTCTTGGGTGTTTAACCTGGCAATCTTCGCCACTATCCACGCTGGTCTCTCATTTTATGTCTAGTCCTTGTCTGCCTGAGGGGTCATAATTAGGTTACAGACAAGTTTCTAAACCTGCTTGAAACATGATTTTGAAGGAAGCCAAATAAACCATCCTAATCTGCTACTTACAATCCCATCAGAGGTGCATCATGGGGAAGAAGTTAACTCTTCCATGGTGAACATCTGTTCAGTAATCTTGCTTGCTTCATAATGCGTTTCTCCCCTAGCGCCCAAAATAAAGAAAGCACTTCTTTTTGCAAGTGGAAAAATACATAAACTCCCTGGATTACTTTGGTACTTACAGGGCAACTGGCATGAATATTCCTTGGGCCCTTTTCAGCACTACCACTTTTTCCTGTAACCTAGACAACTTAGTCAACAAATTGACTGCCTGTTGAGGGATTCTACTAATATGAAGGCTCTTCTGTCTGGCACAGTCTTTCATCTCTGCGAGGCAGAATTGCAGTGCTTTGATTTTGTACTTGGTATCAGTCACCAAAGTCCTAATCATTTTAACACCTTCTGGAGCTTGTCAGTTGTATCCGACAGATAAGTTAATGCAAACTCCACTTCCTTCAGTTGCTCTAAGATCCTTAACCAGTCCCTCTAATGAGTATGATTCTAAGGGATTCCTTAATTTCCTCGACCCCCCCCCCCCCCCAAAAAAAACACATCTTTGCTTTCTGTCATAAGAACTTTAGAATCCTGTGGTTGCTTCTCAGAGGGTACTGGAAAATACAGTTAGAAGTTTTATTTACTTGTAACAGTAGATGTATGAATCCCTTACTGCTGCAGTAGCCTTTAGGCTAAAAAGATTTGGTCTTGCCCAAGACAATCACCGACCCAGCTTCCAAAAGCTATACTCCCTTCTACAGCTTCACACACTGGCTGCTGACAGGGCAGCCCTGTGGAAGGAAAATCAGACAGGGAATAATCTTTTGGATTTTCTTGCCCAAAAGTTGAGGAGAGTATTTATCCTAAACTAATAAAGCAAGAAACAAAATATTATATCCTAACCAGTAACTATACACAAAATTGAGGGATGGATGTTGGGTGTGACTAATGCAGCAGTAAGGAATTTGAACATCTACTGTTATAAGTAAGTGCAACTTACACAACTGTGCTATGTTCATCGTTCAACACTGTTGTAGTAGCCTTTAGACAATATGGGTTGATGAAGGTTATGGATTCAGGAACCCCTGAAGAATGGTCCTAGCAAAGCTGGTCCCAGATCAAGAAAAGGAATCTAGCTTGTTCATAAATGTACAAAGCACCACATAGCTGCATCTAGAATACTTCGAGTCCAAACCTTTCCAATATGCCACTGAAGATGACAAGGCTCTACTAGAATAAGCCTATAATACTGCCTGGAACTGGTTTACCATGGTGGGCATAACAAAAGGCAAGAGCATAGGACAATCATCTGGAAATGGTCTGTTTTGACGTGGGATGTCCTTTCTTTGTCCCACCATAAATAGTTTATCAGCTTTTCTAAAGGACTTGGCTCTGTCAAGAGTGCACCAGAGCTGCCTATGCATGTCCAGATTATATATAATCCCTTATTCCTGGTTCTGAAGATCTGGATAGAACAATGGGAGATTGATGGCTTGATTCAAAGTGTAGTATGAACCATCCTTGGGCATGAATAAGGGATTTGTTCTTAATGAGACCCTCTCTCTATGGAAGGACCAGACAGGGTTCACAAATCATGAAACTTTGTATCTCACATGCTCTTTTTGCAAATGTCAGAGCAACAAGAACAGTTCTGATGTAATGAAAGTACAGTTGTGTACACTTACCATAACTGCAACAGTGAATACACTCGAACATCTACATTTATCACCTGTGGGTTATTCCCTGCTGTGGTAGCCCTCGGCTGGCCCGAATACCAGAATCAATGTTTTTCTGCGTCTGCCACTGTTGCTTGTAGATTGACGTCAGGTCGTAAGTGCTATAAAGCAAGGCAGCCAACACCATTACAACAGTTTTTCTTGCCCTACCCAAGTCAGAAGCCCCAGAAATTATGGTTAAAGTGGTCCTGGTGGCTAAAAGCCACCGTACGAAGCTTATGTCCTCCTAAGGAAAGAGGATACAAGGGGGAAGGAGGGAGGGAAACCAGGACTGCAACAGTGAATACACTCGAACATCTACATTTATGTTAAGTGTATACACATTACTTTTTTCTCGTCTTGGTGGGCTCTGCCCAGTTACTTTTTTCTCTTGTCTTGGTGGGCTCTGCCCCGCTCCATTCGCCCTCGCTAATGCTCGGGCTCTCTGCTCCCCTGCCCCCTATTCCTTCCCACCCCCAATACCTCTACATTTATAGTAATCACAGCCACACCCATAGCTCACCCTCACATCACCTCCACCAATCACAGCTCCACAAGTCATATCACATTATACCACACCAACTTGCTCCACACAAAATACTCCCAATCACTCCCATTCCCACTAGGCATTTTTTACATCGCCCACACTACTTCTCCATCCACATATAGTGCAACCCTATAATTCCTGTTCAGACCCCCCACCTAGAACCAACTTAAACTTCATAACCATGACTGTCACACAACTAAGTCTAGCCTGTCTTCTCATAATTCTTTACACCACCACAAGTTATCACTCTAGCAATATTCCTAAACTTAGTAGCACAACACTACATTATGCACTCTCATATACAGACACCACACATTATAATAATATCTGCCTACAATTGTTCAAGAACTACATAACAGACCATTTCAGAATTAAACACACATGCTCTCATTCCTACTCCAAAAAAACACAATACTTTCTCACACTCCTCACCAAACTCCAACATCTGTATCAACATTTTAGCACCAGGCTCACCATAAGTGGGGATATCCACCCCAACCCAAGCCCAAACCCATCCTGTCCAACACAAACTGCCCCAACACAAATGTCAGAACATAACACCCCCACTTTCTTCATCCCTGGGCAAATCAACAACAGCAGCAAAACCAACCACCTTTTAATGCTAAATATTAATATCAGAAGTATCAAAAATAAAATACCTGAACTCCAGGCCACAATAGCACATTACTCCCCAGA
The DNA here is from genome assembly GCF_019279795.1 of Protopterus annectens. Taxonomy (NCBI): domain Eukaryota; kingdom Metazoa; phylum Chordata; order Ceratodontiformes; family Protopteridae; genus Protopterus; species Protopterus annectens. The sequence continues at coordinate 1,164,895,278 of NC_056747.1, read as the reverse complement.
CATAGTTGCTTTAACAGGAACCTGGCTAAATAAAAACATAGCTAACTCAGAAGTTCTCCCTACCGGCTACAATATCATTAGACAAGACAGACCACTTCGTAAGGGGGTGGAACTGCCTTACAGTACAAGTCCAACTTAACTGTCCATCAATTACCAAACTCCTACCCCTCCCCCAATAATTGGGACATACTTATCTCAACTTCAACTTCACCCTAAAAAGGTCATCACCACAATTGTGATCTATATTCCACCTGGTAATACACCTGCTAGCCTTGAAGACTTCTTATCCTGGTGTTCTTCCACATACTGGACTTCAACCTAGATTAGTTTACCTGTATATCAGAACCACCAAGTAATCTAATAAATCTCCATGGCTACTAGCAGCTAGTCCAAATTCCAACTAGATGTGATAAAAAATCTAAAAGGGAATCCATCCTTGACTGGGTCCTAACAACCCCACATTGTACCCTCACACAGGCAGTCTTCCCAGACACCTTAAGTGACCAAAATATAATATACTTTATACGTAGTAGAACAAGCATATGCAAAACCACTAACTATATATCCAATAGAAACACAAAAAAATTCTTTCCTGAGGTCCTCGACACTTTACTCTGTAACTGTGACTGGACCCCCCCTAAAAACCCTCCCACTTGACCAGGCTGTAGCATATTTCAACAAAATATTTCTACACCACTCCATTGTGCAAAATCAAGGTCAGAACCTCTACAAACCCCTGGCTCAGTAAAGAAACCAAACAAATCCTCAGGTCCAGAGACACTGTCTGGCGTTACTATCAAAAAAACAAAGAAATACTAAGCTTAAGTACCAAGAACTGCGCAACCATGCAAAAAATGCATTAGGCTGGACAAAAAATCCTACTACACAACATTACAAACTAAATACCAACACAACCCCCAACATTTTTGGAAAAATGTAAACCAGCTACTAAAAGCCACTCAAAAGGCTACCCCCAAACCAACCACCCCTGACACTAAAGTTCCCATCGAAACACAATTCAACTCCTACTTTGTGAACTCAATTCTATCCTTAGAATCACAGGACAGTTCCTTCCTCACTATTCCCCCCAACACAAATAACACTAATAAAAGCTTTACCCTCACAACAGTTTCCACCACTTCAATCAAAAGCATGCTCTCCAAACTAAAAACCACATCAACAGCAGCTGACCTACTCCCCAGCTCTAAAATAAAGGTCTATAAACGCTTCGTGGACGATATTCTTATTTGGGAGGGTACTGAGAGTGATTTTAAGGACTTTTTAGCTTATTTAGAAACTACATCAATCTTTCTCAAATTTACCATGGAATGCTCTCATGTAAAGATTAACTTTTTAGATATAACATTAAGCATTACAGATCAGGGCTTTGTTGCATCAACACTTTACAGAAAGCCAACCTGGAGGAATACCCTCCTTACCTTCGACAGTATGCATCCTAGATACATCTTTCCTGGTATCATTAAAAGTCAGTTTATTAGGCTAACTAGACTCTGCAAGGATATTGATGATTTACACTTTGAAGCAGATCGCCTAGAACAACTTTTTACGGAAAGAGGTTATGACTCAAATTTAGTTAGTAACATTAAAAATAATATTATAGGAAATATACAGACAGAAAATAAACCTACTAGGACTAGAAAAAGAGAAGCCATGACTACTCAAACAAAATTTGTGGCCATAATTATAAACTACACCAGTATTATAAATAATATAAAGGAAAATTTCCATAATAATTGGAAGATTTTAATTATGGACCCAAATATTAGATTGATTGTAGGGGACAAACCCCATTTTATGTTTAGAAATAGTCCAAATCTCAAACGGCTATTGTGCAATGATAACTATTCCACTCATTCAGCAGTCTCTCCTATTAGTCGAAGGATAGGTACTTTCCCCTGCCACAGCTGTAATAGATGTAAGTTTATCTCCAAGGTGCAAGAATTTCATCACCCTACTATGAACTATATTTTCCGACCAAGATTTTTTGCAAATTGTTGTACAAAAAATCTTATTTATCTTGCTACCTGTAAGAAATGCCAGGCTTTCTATGTTGGGCTTACTAAAAGATGTTTGCAGGACAGGATATATGGCCATTTATATGATATACAGAGAAAAAATGAACTAAATGCTCTAGCGAAACATATAACAGAATATCCTTCACATCAGTTTGAATTTAAAGTTTTAGAAATAGTTATAATAAATAAAAGAGGTGGTGATAATGTTATATCTCTGAATAATAAAGAATTGAAATGGATTCTAAGACTGGGTGCTCATATACCTCCTGGTATAAACAGCTATATTTCTATAAAACCCGCCTTAGAAGCTAGATGAGCTATATATTTATATTAAATCTATTTTGATTATAATATATTTAGCACCTATTTAAAATAAAATATTTTTTTCATATGCTCATGTTTATATGTTTCAGTTTAAAATTTATACATTCATATTTGCTCAGAATTTATTAATTCATATATGCTATATCCTGTCCATGTGTTTTACATATTTATACACATTTTATTTATATATATTTTTATACTTTTTACATATTTTCTATTCTATTCTACCTATAATTTAGAATTCAGTTTATTTGAGCTATGATTATGCATTATGTAGGTCTATGCACTCAATTATATATTTATGGTCATGCCCTACAATTGATATTCCTATAATTTATTATTACATTAACAATATTTATACATATAATTTTAAATATATAAATTGCTTGTCTTAATATAAATTTATTTATTCATTTACCTATTTATTTATTTATTTATATGTACATTTTTTATAATAATGTAATAATATAATAATATTAATTCTATTGAATTTCATTGATATTATGTTATGATATCTAAAAAACATTATTGTTAACCACCACCCATTTTCTATGGCCTTTTTTATGGCTTTTTATATGGTTGTTTTCCTCCTACATATAAACATTCTACTTTATATGGTACATTTATTCATTTATTATGTAGAATTATTAAGAAAGAATAATTGTTTCACATTAGTTTTTAATCTATAGATTTAGTTAGTAATGCAATTTTGCACAGAACATTCAATGTTTAATAATTTTTATTTTTATTTAGTAAACACTTCGCTCTAGTTGCGTGCATGTTTTTAAAAAACAAAATACTGCTTGATTTTGACTGATTCTGAATGAGCATAAGGTTTACTGGAGATGTTTGAATGCACTTTACTTGATTTAATTGATTAATTACTCAATTATACAATTACATATATTCAATTTTGGCGCCCTTTCACAGTGTTTTGTTATATAAATGGAAGTTTTAAATGTTTGTGTATTGTCTGATGAAGCGTAGTAGTTGCTACACGAAAGCGCTCACACTCCAATAAATTTTCTTTTTTGTTTGGATTTCTTCTGGATTATTGTCTAATTTGTGCTGAAAGCTGGTGCTGGATCATTTTATGTTGGTGAAACTGGACTTTTTGTTGAATATTCTAAGTGCTTCGTGGTGAGAGAACCTGGTTTCTATTACTTCATTATTATAACACAAATAACACTAATACAAGCTTTACCCTCAAAACAGTTTCCACCACTTCAATCAAAAGCATGCTCTCCAAACTAAAAACCACATCAACAGCAGCTGACCTACTCCCCAGCTATTTCTTGAAACTCTCAGCAGATGCTATTGCTATCCCAGTCTCCACTCTCATAAACAGATAAATTGTTGAAAACTATGTGCCCAAACTCTGGAAAATAGCCTATGTTACACCCATACATAAAGGTGGGACCTCCACTGAACTTAACTACAGACCCATTGCTTTACCCCACCCCCCGGCCAAAATCTTAAAAAAATGCATCCATACCCAGATGCTAAACTAGCTGCAAGACAGCAGCATCCTGTCCCCTGCTCAGCATGGTTTCAGACCTGCCCATAGTACCACTACAGCCCTCCTCTGCTTCACAGACACAGTAAACCATCTCAAAAATGAAGGCCTACAGGTGTCGACTCTTTTTTTGGATATGTCCAAAGCATTTGACACAGTCTCACACCAAATCCTGCTAAACAAACTAAACCAATATCACCTATCAAATTCCACTCTTACCTGGTTGCAAAGCTACTTAACTGACAGGTACCAAGATGTGAAATGGGAAAATTCTCTCACTCCTCAGCTGCCCATAACTATAGGAGTCCCACAGGGTTCTATCTTAGGACCATTACTATTCACAGTCTTCATAAATGACCTCCATACCTCCACACACAGCATGCATCTATCATTCAGTATGCAGATGACACTACCTTAATCAGTGCTGCACAAAACATTTCCACCCTCCTGCAAACAACTAAACTAGCATTCTCTGATGTTGAAAACTACCTTACCAAAGCCCAACTTATCCTCAATCCAAAGAAAACTCAGCTTATGATTATAACCAGTTCTAACAAAAACACTGATAACAGTCAATTCACTATCTACTCCACAAATGCTACTCCAATCGCTCCAGTGGCACAGGCTAAGCTATTGTGAATAACCATAGACTCCCACCTAAAATTTAATAGTCATCATAACTTAACTATTAAAAAAGTACATGCCACACTGGGATCACTCTACCGTATCAAACCATTTCTTACCAACAACACAAGATCAGCCATTGCTCGCTCCCAACTTCTATCCACCCTACTCTATGCATCTCCCATTCTGACTAATCTCAACAAAACTGAACTAAGCAAAATGGAAGCCTGCTATAACAGAATTGCCCGCTTTGCTGCAAATTACTCATATAGAACTCATCACTGTACTGCTTTGAGACTGTTCCACTGGCTTGAACTGCCCAACCTCCTAACCTACAATCAGGTCTGCCTCTATCATTCTATTACCTCCCCAATAAGTGATCTGCCCTCAAAAACCTAGTACAACATTACTCAGCCAAAAGGCCTCTTAGATCATCACGCAAACTATTACTAGAAGTCACCAACAGCTACAATAGCTTTGGAGATGCGCTATATAGTAGTTCAGTGGCTAAAAAATGGAACTCTGTCCCCACTAGCATTCAAAACACGTCATCCAAAGCCTCCTTTAAAGACCTCATCAGGCAACATCTCAAGCAAAGTTGGCAGTGCCATGATTGCTCCCCAGGCTAGTGAAACTGGATAAGGTATACATACTAAATCTAGAGTACTTGATAATAGTTTTCAATCTTACTCACAAACACTGGCTAATCTACAATATATGTACTGCACCTGTGTACTATGTATGTATTCTACCTATGTTCCAAATTTCAGCTGTACACCACAAATCTATTAATTACCTTTATTTTTAAATTAATATTTTTTTGTTTGTTCTCTCCACTGTAACTGTTGATGTGCCGCATACCACTGTAAAAACATGTCTTTTGTAATTTGTGTGTATACTGATCATGTCTAAATAACTAAATGTATCTGTAATTTTTCTTTGTGGAGCTTTTCTCCCCAGGCCTCTGCTGAAAAAGGGCCTTTCCGGCTTAGTCAGACACCCCCCTGTTAACAAATGTAGAATAAATAAGTAAATACAACTGTACTATGTTCTTCGTGTTTCACTGTTGCAGTCACCACTTTGGGAGGATTCCCAAAGCTGAGGAGAAGGGTGGTAGGCTTAGTAAGAGAGCTAGGCATGGGTCAGCATGCCCTGCAGAACTGCAGAGGCAAACCCTGCCCTAGCCTTAGAAAAAAGAGGTAGGTGGAAATATTTTATGAAGATATGGACAGAAGTCCAGGTGGCAGCTTCCAAGATGTCCCTGGTGGGAACTCCTCTGAGGAATGCTGTGGAAGTGGAGGCTTCCCTAGTGGAATGGGTACAAACAGACTTGGGGGGGGGGGCGGTTTCCCATGTAATCTGTAGCCGAAATGGATACAGTGTGATATCCACTTGGAAATGGGCTTCCCCGCTGCCCCAGGAACAAAGCTGACAAGAAGTTGGTGTGTTTTCCTGAAGGGTTTAGTACAGTCCAGATAGTATCTGAGCTGTCTGTGCACATCTAGTGAGTGCAGAATTCTTTCCCCCTTGTTTTGAGGGTTAGGAAAGAAGGTGGGTAGATGTATGGCCTGGTTGAGAGTCTCATTAGAAACTACCTTGGGTGTAAAGGAGGGGTTAGTCCTCAGGGAGACCCTGTCTGCATGGAAAATGATGAAGGCCTCAATGGCCATCAGTGCCTGAAGTTCTGAAACCCTTCTGGCTGAGGTGGTAGCTAGTAGGAAAGCAGTCTTCCAGGAGAGGTATTTCAGTTCTGCTGAAGCAGCAGGTTCAAAGGGTGGCAAGGTTCATTTTTCCAAAACATAATTCGGGTCCCAGGCTGGCGTGGGTGACCTTCTGGGAGGTCTGATATTAGAAGCCCCTCTGAGGAATTGTTTAATCAAAGAATGTGAGAACAGGGGCTGATCTGTATCTAAATGAGCTGAAATGGCTGAAGCATGGATTTTAATCGAAGAGAAGGAGAGGCCACTATTGAGCAACTCCCGCTAGGTAGTCCGGGATAAGAGGGATGCAAGGCTGTGAGGAAATACCCCCTCTGGACTGACTCCAGGAGCAGAATCTTTTCCATTTCCCTGGATAAGAGTTTCTGGTGCTGGGCCTTCTAGCCTCTGTGATAATGTCTAGGACCAGTTTAACAGCCCCTCCCCCGTTTGCTTTTAGAGTATTCGCCATGCTGACAGTTTGAGAGTCTGCAAGTCTGGGTGCCACATCCCCCCGCCCCCCGCCTGAGTCAAGAGGTCTGAGATCAAAGGAAGCTGCCTGGGAGGCTGTAATGCCAGGCTACGCAGTAAGGGGTACCAATGCGGTCTGGGCCAATCGGTAGCAATGAGGATGGCCTTTGGTCTCTCCTCCCTTATCTTGATCAGTACCTTGGGAATAAGAGGCAGAGGAGGGAAAAAGAGTACACAAACAGGGAGTTCCAGGGGAAAGTAAAGGCATCCACCTTCTACGCTAGGTGGGGATACTCCTTGGTACAGATTTTTTTCAGCTGGTGGTTGAGGTGCGAAGCAGGGAGATCCACCTCCGTAGTTCTCCAGAATTTTTTCAGCTGGTGGTTGAGGTGTGAAGCAAAGAGATCCACCTCCAGATTTCTCCAATCCTGAGTGACTTGCAAAAAGATTTTTCTGTAGAGCTGCCATTCGTGGGGGTCCAGTAAGTTTCTGCTTAAGTGGTCTGCTAGGGTGGTGTTGATCCCTGGTAGGTTTTAGGCTATTAGATGTAATCCCAAGGAGGAAGCCGTCAGCCTGAGGTTCATGGCTAGCCTGCACAGACGGTAAGATTGGGTTCCTCCCTGTTTGTTGATGTACCACATTACTGTGGTGTTGTCTATTTTGATAAGGAGAACCCCCTGGCCTGAGATGGGGTTTGAAGGATGTCAGAGCCTTTTGTACTGCAATCATTTCCTTCTGGAGGGAAGGTGCTGGGCATCCCAAAGACCTTGGGTGCACCTGCCTGCAAGGCGAGCGCCCCAAGCAAGGTCTGAGGCGTCGGTGGTGATGGTCGCCCGGTTGGGCGGAGGAAGAAGGGAAGACCCCTGTTCTTGGCACAGTCCCCTACCCACCAGAGAAACTTGGCCCTTGCACAGGGGATCAGAGGGGGAGAGGTTTCTAAAGGCTGAGAGTGCTGACACCAAAGGTTCTTTAGATGCCACTGAAGTTTTCTCATGTGAAGCCTGGCCAGAGGAATTAGAAGGATGCAAGATGCCATGTACTCCAAGGCTTGCAGGAACTTCCTTGCAGTGAGGTGACTTCTGGAAGCCAGCTGGGTAAAGTAGAGAGGCAGGAAGCAATGCTTTTCTGGGGATAGGAAGGCCATTTGGGATGCTGTGTCCAGCAGTGCTCCTAAGAAAATGATCTTCCTGGAGGGTGTTTGCTTTGATTTCTTCTCGTTGATACTGAACCCTAAGGAGGTTAGAAGGGTTTTGACAAAGAGGAGGTCCTGGAGCAGCTTTTCATTGCACCCTGCCTGAATGACGCAATCATCCAGATTAGTGTAAATCTGTATATTTCTCTGTCCGCAAAATGCTATGGCCGGGGCTAAGCATTTGGTGACTAACCTGGGATCAGTAGATAAGCCAAAGGGTAGCACAGAGAACTGAAAGTGTTGCGAGTCTGCTCTGAAGCTCAGGAATTTCCTGCAGGATTCCCTTATGGGGATGTGGAGGTAGGCATCTTTTAGGTCTAGTGTCACTAACCAGGCATTTTGTGTCAGCATAGGCAGCAGCTGTTGCAAAGTTAGCATTTTGAATTTGAAGACCACCAGGGAAGTGTTCAGAATGGACAGATCCAGGATAGGGTGCCAAGTGCCCTCTTTTCAGGGAACAAGAAATAGTCTGGAATAAAAGCCTTTGCCTGTTTGATCCTAGGGGACAGGTTCTACTGCCCCTTGGGATATGAGAGTTTGGACTTGCTTCAATGCCTCTGCCCACTGATTTGGAGGTAAGTCTGGGTACCCTCTTGGAATTGGGAGATTGTAGAAAGAGAATTTGTATCCCTGAAAAATGATCTTTAAGACCCATTGGTCTTTTGTAACAGAAAGACTATTTTCTTTGCAGAGGGAGAGCATTCCTCCTAGCTTTTGGTGAGAGAAAGGAGGGCAGAGGGAGTCATTGAGAGTTTTTGCCATAGAAGGATGGCTTAGATCTCCCTAGCTTTGGGGTGGAAGTGGTCCACTGTTTGGTTCTCTGCTGTCCCTGGGATAGGGGTCTGGGTGGTCTGTCCCTGTGGGGCTTACTTTGCCTGTCTGCTAGGTGCAGGAAAGGACCAGTGCTTAGAGGGAAAATTCCTCCTGAACCTAGGAGGTTGTACCTGAAAGAAATCTTTTACTGTTTGCATAGAATTTGCTTTGTCTTCCATCTTTTTAAGCACATATTCTGCTTTTACTCCAAACAAGCTGCCATTATCCAAGGGTAAATCAATTAATTTAGACTTCACATGATCAGGGAGAGGTTTGTTCCTTCAACCATGCACATCTCCTAATGACAGAACCTGAGACTGCTGCCCTGCTTGAGGCTTATAGGGTGTCATATCCACAGTGCAATGAGTGTTTGGCCACTTGACAAATAGAGTGCAGTAAATCTGCTAACACTTTCAAATTGGCACAGTCCGTAAAGGTTGAAATCTTTTGCTTTAATAGTGCCAAAGTGTGTTGTTGATATTTTAACATATGCAACTGACAGCTAAGTGCTCTGATAGCTAAGGTTGCAGAGTTGTATACTTTTTTTTTACCCCATCTGTCCAGAGCTCTGAAATCTTTGTCAGAAGGAATAGAATTCTTAGCAGAACTAGCCTTAGCTCCTTTAGGTCCCTGTGTAATGACCTCCGGGTCTGCAGCAGGATTTCTGTACAGGTATTTGTGAGAATCCGGTAATCTGTATTACCAGTCAGATTTATTGGGGGCAGGTGGAAGGGCGTCAGGGGCTTGGGCAGGATTCATGGAAATCATCCACCACCTCTAAGATAGGGGGGATGGCCAAGGGTCTGTGCTGGGGCAGGTTTAGAAACTCTTAGTTTTTTCTTAGACTGAGGGAGTCCTGGGATTCCCAGTGGAGATATTCCCTGAGGGTATGAAGGGCTTCCCCAAAGGAAAGGTCTTCTGGTGGGGAGGCAGAAGGAATGGATTACTCTGCATCTGAATGCTCATAATCAGTCAGAGGTTGTTGTTCCTCTTCAAAATCTGAATAATCAGATTCCTCAGAATCCTGTTCTGTCAGTATTTCAGGAGACGGGTGTCTTTTCCTTTTAGAAGTTGTGGCCTGACTGCCCTTGATAAGGGAGGTTAGATCCTCCAACAGTTTAAGCATTTGGGCTTGGGGTGGTGGAGCAGGAGTAAGATGGTGGCTAGAGGTAGATTTTCTAGGAGTGGCCTGGCTTCTAGGCCTAAGAGGCCTAGATCTGAGAGAAACGGTAGTCAGATGAGAAGATGTTGTTTTTTGTCTAGATTCGGTAGTGCGAAAGGCCTCCTCGGAAGCTGGTGCCTGTGTCGCAGCTCTGGACCCAACCGAAGCAGAGACAACCACAGGTTCAGAAGACAAAGAACATTTCTGTGGCATACCGGACTCCGAAAGGGTCTCTGTAGAGGCCTGTGTAGATATCATATTGGGCATCAGGGGCTGCAAAAGCACCTCACTGAATTCCGGAGAACTGATGACCTGCTTGGCGGTAGAGTTGTCGGAAGGCTTAGCCTTGTGTGGTCTTGTGTTTATCTTTCTCTCTACGTTTTTTGGAATGTCTATGGATTGCTGGCTGACAGACGCCATTTTGGAATGTGAAGACGGAAGATGACTACAATAACAGCTCTACGATGAATGGTTCTCACGTTAAAGAGGGCACAGAACTGGCAATGGGGACGTCATGGTCTGCACCTAAACAAGTGAAGCAGTATGAATGGAAGTCTCGGTGTGGGAGCTGCTTTCTACAGGCGAGACAATTGCTAACTTTTTCAGACATCAGTTAGTACAAGAAAAAAGGATCCCCAACAGGGTACTTAGCTTTAGACATTTTCAGCTGTAATTCAAACTCTGGTAGCGACTATCCAGCACACTTGCGAACTGCTTCTGCTACAGGCTCCACGACAAGAAAGACTGATGTAATGGCATCGGGTGCCTTGCTTCATAGCAATGACGACCTGATGTCAAGTCTACAAGTGACACCGGCCGATGCAGAAAAACATTGACTCTGGTATTCGGGCCGGCTGAGGGCTACCACAGCAGGGATATCCCACAAGTGATGACTGCAACAGTGAAACACGAAGAACATCCTCAAGTCTGCTTTATGTCCATCTTCCAGCACAAGGTTAAGATCCTAGGAAGGAGCACCCTTTTATGAGGAGGTCTCAGATGTAAAACTCCCTTAAGAAACTTTTCTACCAAAAACAGAAAAAAGTGGAGGACACACGGGCAGACATGGTGAGATGTACCTTGATAGGAGTAAGAGTCTAGAGGCTAGTAACACACAAATATTTGAAACACCATTAGTACATAATCGCTGACAGAGTCATAGTGATTGGCTGGGCACAAACTAGAAAAATTCTTTCAATTGCCAATATAAGAATGTCTAAATAGCAAGTTTTCTTGTCTCCTTTAGTATCTGCTACACATCCACTGAAAAGAGGTGCCAAAAAGGAATTAGAATTGAATCATTCAGAGAGTTATTTGAAGATGTTTCAGATTGGAGTGTATCAAATTCCACATGTACTGTGCAAGTGTGAGAAAGACTGTGGCAATTGTCCTTGGCCAATTCTGTAAGAAGGGAGAACAACCAATGATATCTGGGCCAAATGGGAGTTATCACAATTATTTTTGGAGAGCCCTTCGGAACTTTCAGAATTATCCTGGATATCAGTGGAAATGCTAGAAATGCATAAAGGTACACTCCTGTCTACGGGCATGAAAATACATTAGTTTTCCAGGCCTGCTTGCAATGGAGGCAAACAGATCTATTTGAGGTGTTCTCTGCAACTAGACCAATTCCTAAAGACCCTATTGTTCAATTTCCATTTGTTAGGGTCTGCTCTAGTCCTGCCCAGCTTGTCTGGCACAATGTTTTCCACTGACAGAATGCAACATACTTGGAGGATTAAAGATTGCTGTAGAGCTCTCTCCCAAGCTGTCACAGTTAGGTTGCACAGAGGGCATGACCTGGTGAAAAGCCTTGCTTATGTATCAAATAACTGTGAAGTTGTCTGTAATCAGCTGAAGAGGTTCTAGGGAACATAGATGAGATTTTAAGGCAAGGATTACAGCCAATACCTCTTACATTGATGTGCTTTGGTCTGTCTGCACCATTCCCCCCTTGTAACTGCCCGCAAGTAAAATCTGTGGCTTCTGTAGTTACACATTGGCTTGGAGATAGAGGAGAACAAGGGCTACTTGAATTTGCTTGCATCTGTATTCTCCACTAGTGCAGTTTCTTTTTTTTTTTTTTACAGATCTCAATGTTGGAACCTGAAATTCCAGGGGTAGCAAAAGTTGGGCCCATATGCTTTCTCATCTGCAACCTGGCAACAGGAATCATGGGAATCACATATACCATAAACCCAGGATCCTGAGACACACTCTGACTGAAATCAGACTGTTTTGAGAAGCTCAAAGTATCAAAATAAAAATCCACTTTCTCCTGTGTCAAAAAAAGCCTTTGTCTACAGGATGTTTATGAGACATCTGAAAAAGAATTCTGTGGGATAGGGTCAAGGTGGATTTCTGAGGATGCTGGAACACCAAACTGGTCAGAAGAGAAGAAATCCATTGCAATGACTCTTGAAACCTGGGAAAAGACTATAAAGATGTGCAAGTCATCTAAATAAGGAAGTATGTGAATACCATTCAGTCTGCAATGAGCTACAACTGGAGCAAGACATTTTACAAACACCCATGGAGCTGTAGCTAACCCCAAACGTTAATGCAGAGAAAGTACAATTGTGTCACACTTACATAGTCGCAGAAGTCTGAGTAGATCAATGTTGCAGCACTGATCCTTGGGTCTTCCTGATATGCGGATGCCTACAACTAACCTGATTTCTTAAGTCTTTTCATAATCCTGGCTGACGTTTGGATATCAGGGTACAAGAGGGGAGTCCATTGCACCGTCTTCAGGTCTTTTGATACAGTAAGCAGCAGTCTGATGTCTGAGAACAGCACAACTTTTCCAGATGTCACAAAAAGCTTTTTCCTGGTTGGGCTATAGGAATGAGCAGGTGCATGTAAGAAGACAGAGCAGGGACTGATGAAGAATGGGACTACCTAAAAGATGTGATGTTTTCACCCTCCCACTTCCGAGTGTGGGAGAGGTTATGAGAGGACAACAGACTGAGGAGTAAGAGGGTGAGGAGTTTATACTACAACACTGATCTACTTAAATATCTACAATTATGGTAAGTGTGATACAACCGTACTATGTTCTACGTAGTCAGATTGTAGTACTGATCCCTGCTAGGACTCCCAAAGCTATTAGCTGGGAGGCAGGCTGTGTTGGCCTCTGGGAGAGAAGGTTTTGTAGAATAGCAGTTGTAAACCCTGCCCTAGCCCTGGAAACATTGACTAAATGGTAGCGTTTAGTAAAGTGTGGACAAATGTCCATGTAGCAGCTTCCAGAACAGCCTGTGTAGGAAAGTACAGTTGTGCAAGCTCTTACCATAATGGTAGATTGTCCTTCTCTTCATTGTTGCAGTATTCATTACAATAGGGATCCCTAGCCCAGGGTGGCCAGATGTCCGACCAGCATACCAAAGCCTTTAGGTTGCTTTAAGGTACGCTGTATGTCACATGTATACTCCTCGCATAGCATAGGGCATAAAGGTGATGCCCAGATGTACCATTCTCAGAACTGACAACCCCAAGTGGGAACGCCAGTCCAAGTAGAAAAGAGGTAAACAGTACATCCAGAATTGAAAAAGACCAGGTGGAGGAGGGAGGGAGTGAATGAATGAATACTGCAACAGTGAAGAGTAGGACATCTACTGTTATGGTAAGATAAGCAAAACTCAGAGAGACCTGTTCAGTAAATTGGTACAGTCACAAAAGCGAAACCAGTACAGAAAAAATGAGGGGTACCAGAGCCATGAATCCAGAAATGTATATAAACTGTTTATTTGCAGCAAACAAACAGTTTATATATATATATTTCTAGTTTTGTGGCTCTGGTACATCTCATTTTTTTTGTTATGGCAAGATCTTGCACAATTGTACCAAGTCATTCCATTTCACTGTTACAGTATTTATTACATTAGGGAGAGTGCAAAAGCTCAAGAAGAAGAGAGGGAGGAGGAAGGACCAGCAGAGCTCTCTATGAACTCGCGAAGGGTGGCCTTAGCAAAACCAGCTCTAGCTCTGGAAATTCCATCTAACTTGTAGTGCTTGCTAAATATATGCACAGAAGTTCAGGTAGCTGCCTCAAGAATAGAGTTAGTATCCAAACCTTTGAAAAAAGCACCAGAAGAAGCTACAGCTCTAGTAGAATGAGCCTTAACAGAAGAAGGAAAGCTCTTACCAAAAAAAGGAATAACAAAATGAAATGGCTTTAGAAATCCAAGAAGAAATAATTTGCTTGGACACAGCCAATCCTAAGGACCTAGAATGAAAAGAAAAGATTATCAGATTTATGAAAAATCTTAGTCTTATCTAAATAAAGTCTGAGTTGTCTATGCACATCAAATATATGGAGCACCTTCTCACTGGCAGATTGCGAAGAAGGGAAAAAAGTGGGCAAATTAATAGACTGATTAAAGGACAGTTCATTCAGCACCTTGGGCATAAAAGGAGGATTAGTACGAAGGGACACACTGTCCTAAATGAAACAACAAAAAAGGAGGACAAGCCATAAGGGCTTGAACTCAGACACCCATCTGGCACAAGTAAGGGCTAACAGAACAGTCTTCCAAGAGCGATGTTGCAAGAAAGCTGAAGCTGCAGGCTCAAAAGGAGCCTGGGTTAATTTTTCTAAAACAAAATTAAGATCCCAGGGAGGAGAAACAGGCTTCCTAGGAGGCCTAATATATAGAACATTTTTAAGGAACTGTGTAGCTTTAAGTCTAGAAGCAAAAGGAGGTGATAAAGGCAAACAAGCAGAAGTAGCTGATAAGGAGGCCTTAACAGAAGAATAAGCCAACCCAGCATTGAACAGTTCACACAGATAAGAGAGAAAGTACAGTTTTGTACCTACCATAAATGTAGATGTCCGAGAGGTATGCATCTGCAGTCCTAACAAATGGGTTGTCCTGTCGTCAGGCAGCCCTTCGGTCGGCCGGATTCCAAAGTCTGGGTCTGGCCTCGGCTGATGTCGCACTTCACCCGACGTCATAGCTGCAGTTCTTCGGGTATAAAGGTATCAGCCGACGCCATTTTCCTCAGTGTTTCTTGCCCCAGATGCCAGGTGCCCTCTAGGAAGGCTAAATTTGGATAAATGTAAAAGTTTCCAAATAGGAGAGAGCAAATAAAAATAAACATGTATATACATATATACAAACAAATACACCATAATAGATTCCCCCAGCCAGCTAGAAGATGGGCAAATACCCTAGGAGTACCACAGAGGGGAAGGAGGGAGGGTAATCCTGACTGCAGATGCATACCTCTCGGACATCTACATTTATGGTAGGTACAAAACTGTACTATGTCCTTCAAGGATGCATCTGCAGTCCTAACAAATGGGTAGAATACCATAGCCAAACTGGGGGAGGAGGAATAATAAGATTATGGTGTAGTTAAGATCCCTTGCAAAATAGCAGTGGCAAAACCTGCTCGGGATCTGGAGTATAAGGGTAGATTATAATGCTTGGCAAATGTATGCACGGAGCTCCAAGTAGCAGCCTCTAAAATGTCTTTGGTAGCCACTCCTCGTAAAAAAGCTGTAGTAGTGGCTGTAGCCCTTGTGGAGTGAGGTCTGATGTTTTCTGAAGTTGTCTTTCCATGGTAAGAGTAACAAAATCTAATGCAATTTCCTATCCACTTAGAGATTGTCTGTTTTGAAATTGCTTTTCCTTCCATTCCTGTTGCATATGCTACCAGTAGCTGGTCAGTTTTTCTATTGCTCTTGGTCCTGTCCAGGTAGTAGCGCAATTGCCTATATACATCCAAGGTATGTAATCGTCTTTCTCCCCTGTTCTGTGGGTTGGGGAAGAATGTAGGCAGGTGGATAGCTTGGTTTAAAGATACCCTGGAGACCACCTTGGCATAAAAGTAGGATTAGTTCTCATGGACACTATCTTGATGGAAGATAAGGAAGGGCTGTACTGCCATTAATGCCTGTAGTTCAGAAACCCTTCTTGCTGAAGTGATTGCAAGCAGGAAAGCAGTTTTCCATGATAAGTACTGTAATTCTGCTGTTGCTGCTGGCTCGAAAGGAGGGAGTGTCAACTTTTCTAGCACAAAGTTCAAGTCCCATGCGGGCAATGGTGGCTTCCTTGGTGGTTTTACATTTTTAATTCCTCTCAGAAACTGCCTGAGTAGAGGATGTGAGAAGACTGGAGGGTCCATGTTGTATTCTGCTGAAATAGCTGATGCATGAATCTTAATGGAAGAATAGGACAGGCCATTGTGGAAAAGCTCTGCCAAGTATTCCAGGATGTTAGCTAGGTTTACCAGTGACACATTTTCTCCTCTTGCTGTACTACAAATGAAATATCTTTTCCATTTTGCTGAATAAGTTTTCCTTGTTGAGGGTCTGCGAGCCTCCAAGATAATGTCTTTAACCCTTTGAGATAAATCTGGGTTATTTTGTCTTAGGCAATGTTCCAGGCAGCCAGCTGCAGTGTTTTTAGGTTTGGATGCAGGGTTTTGAAGTTGTTCTGTGTTAACAGTAAGGGAACTAGGGGCAGAGGCCATATTTGTTCCCGAGACATGCTCCTCAGTAATGGGTACCAATGCTGCCTCGGCCAGTCTGGAGCTATCAGGATGATCCTTGGACGGTCTTCTTTGATCTTCAATAGCACCTTGTGCATCAAAGGAAGAGGTGGGAATGCATATGCTGCCAGGTTTTTCCAACTGAAAGATAGGGAGTCCACCTTCCAAGCAAGTGGGTGGTATGCCCTCGTGCAGAATTTTTTCAATTGGTGGTTGTGTGGGGATGCGAATAAGTCTATTTCTGGTAGTCCCCATTTCCTGTAATGGATTTGAAGATGTCTGGATGCAGCATCCATTCGTGGGCATCCGTGGTAGTTCTGCTTAGGATGTCTGCTAGTATATTTTCTTTTCCTGGTACAAATATTGCTTGTAACTGAATGTTGAAGCTCAGGGCCACATTCCAGAGGTCCATTGCCATCCGGCATAGAGGGTATGAATGTGTGCCTCCCTGTTTGTTGATGTACCACATAACTGTGGTGTTGTCCGTCCTTATCAGCAATTGACCCTGTCGAAGAAATGGTCTGAATGTCTGAATTGCCAGTTTTACTGCCAGCATCTCCTTTTGATTTATGTGGAGGTTCAGCTGGTCTTGAGTCCATAAGCCTTGTATGCACTTGCCCAACATGTGTGCCCCCCAACCGAGGTCTGAGGCGTCCGTTGTGATAGTCTGGCTTGGTTGAGTGCTGTGGAAGGGCAGCCCTTTGTTCGATTGACAGGCCTGAGCCCACCATTGGAATTCTTGCTTCAGGCATGGAATTATTGGAATTTGGGTTTCTAGGCTGTGCTTGTGCTGAGACCATAAATTCCTTAGGTACCATTGCAACTTTCTCATATGTAGTCTGGCATGTGGAATCAATATTATGCAGGATGCCATGTAACCCAGGGCTTGCAGGACTTTCCTTGCTGTTAGCTGGTTCTGCTTTGCTAATGCCATGAAATAGAGAGGAAGGTGCTTCTGTTTTTCTGCTGTGAGGGATGCCATTTGATTTGATGTGTCCAGCTCTGCACCCAAGGAAGTTATCCTTTGGGATGGTATCAGCCTTGAATTTTTTATATTGACTGTGTATCCCAGGGCTTGCAGTAGATGAATGACCTTTTTCAAATCTTTTGCTAATTTGTTTTTGTTGTCCGCTTGTAACAGGCAGTCATCCATGTAAGGGTAAATTTGAATTCCCTGAAGCCTGCAATGAGCAATTACTGATGCCAGGCATTTCGTGAATACTCTGGGCGCAGTAGATAAGCCAAAGGGCAATGCTGAGAATCGATAATGCTCTGATCCTGCAAGAAATCTGATGTATCTTCTGCAATTTGGTCGTATGGGGACGTGCAGGTATGCCTCCTTGAGATCTAGAGTTACCAGCCAAGACTCCTTGCCCAGCATGGGAAGAAGCTGCTGTAGGGTCAGCATTTTGAATTTTGGAACAATGAGGTATGTGTTTAGAGCGGACAGGTCGAGAATAGGTCTCCATTGGTTTTCTTTTCTTGGCACCAGGAAAAGTCTGGAGTAAAATCCTTGCCCTTGTTCCATAGACGGTACCCTTTCTATAGCTCTCATCCTTAGTAAGTGGTGTATTTGTTCTAGAGCTTTTGTCTTCTGATTTGGAGGTAGGTTTGGCATTCCTCTCTTCCTTGGTAGAGTATGGAAGTGAAACCTGTAACCTTGGTCTATTGTCTGTAAAATCCATTTGTCTCCTGTGATGTGATGCCAGTTTACTGAAAATAAGGCTAGCTTTCCGCCTAAGGGTGCTTCTAGTTGTTCCCTGGTAGGCGGTCTCAGAGCCAAGTCACTGTGATTGTCCTGTGGAAGCAGTGGTGGCTGGATCTGTGGCAGTACTTCGCTGGTTGTTGGGCTGCCACTGACGTCCCCTGTAGGCACCTCTGGATTGACCCCTGCCTCTTGGGCGCCTATTCCTGCCTCTCTGAGCTCTGGAGGTGTCTGGAAAGGACCAATTCTTGGAAGGCCAGTTCCTACTAAACCTTGGAGGCTGGACCTGTAAGAAATCCTTGACTGTCTGGACAGATTTTGCTTTCTCTTCCACCTTCTTCAGCACCTGCTGTGCAGGGGAGCCAAACAAATTGAGCTTATCCATGGGAGCATCTAGGAGCTTTGATTTAACATGGTCTGGTAAGGACTGCTCTTTTAACCATGCATGTCTTCTGATCACTGTACCAGTCATAGCTGATCTAAAGGAAGCCTCCAGTGCATCATAGCCGCATTTTAAGGAATGATTACTGACCTGCTGAATGTTATGTACCATTTCCTGAACAGATTTTTGTCTAATGGTTCAGACGAGGACAGTTTTTAGTTAACTGATCTAACATAAATTCCTGATACTGAATCATGTGGAATTGACAGTTTAAGGCCCTAGCCGAAAGAGTAGCAGAAGTGTAAACTTTTTACCCCATCTCTAAGGCCCTAGATTCCCTTTCAGAGGGAGGGGTTTTGGCAGAGGTAGCTGCTACAGCCTTGGGTCCCTGGGAGATAGTTTCAGGATCTGCAAAGGAGCCTTATACAAATGATAATGTGTGTCCGAACCCTGTAGTACCGGGTCGGGCTTAGCAGGGCCGGAGGAAGAGAATCAGGAGCAGTACAAGCATCATTAAATGCATCATCCACAACAGTAAGTACTGGAGGAATGGCTAAAGGCCTATGCTGTGGCAAATGCAAAAAGGTCCTAAGCCTTTTCCTAGAGTCTGAAAAATCCTGGCCCTGCCATTGAAATTGTTCCCTCATAGCATGCAAGGTTTCCCCAAAAGAAAATTCCTCAGGCGGAGAGGCAGAAGGAATGGAGTCTTCTGCATCAGAGTCCTCATAAGGAGAATAAGGGCCCTCTGGAGGGTTTGTATTATCTGAATCATCAGAGGAGTAATCTGAAGAAACTGGCTCAGAGGGCTCTACTCTAGGCCTCTTCTCTGGAGGTGGTTGAGAGGCCCTGTCAGGGTGAGGTTGGGATCCCCGGATCAAAGAAATGAGATCCTCTGCTAGATTAAGCATTTGAGAACTAGAGCTAGGCCTGTGAGAGGGGGTCTTAGCAGGCACAGTTTTGGTAGATTTTGCTGCTTTAGCCCTGGCAAAAGCCTTAATCGACATGGATGCAGGGGGCCTAGCAGCTCCACGTGCAGGAGTAGATATATCTAAAGGTATAGTATCAGATAAATCCTGTGAACCTGCAAGAGCAGGTGGGATTTCAGTAGCAGATTCAGCCATGCTGGATGAGGCCTCGGTAGGAGGCAAGCTTTCGGCCGAACAGTGGACTCTGTTTCAGCCGAAACAGAGACACTCGCGGTTGACTTAACCGCGGTTTCGGCCGAAACCGCGGACCGCGAGTGTCGGTCCTTTTCCTTGCGCTTTTTAGTTAATTGCGAAGTCGGAGTTTCCGATGGCATATTGTAAGCAAAAGCGGAGCCAAAGTACTCCTCAGCAAATTCCGACCGACGTCTAAGCGTCCGTCGGTTGAAAGAAGCACAGGCTAGACAAGCTGCTACGTCGTGGTCTGGGCCTAAACAAGGTAGGCAGTAAGAGTGGAAATCTTTATGAGGTATTTGTTTCCCACAAGTTAAACAGTTATTCACTTTTTCTGACATCGGCTGAGGCAAGAAAGAGTCCCCAATGGGGTACTTAGCTTTTAGAAGTCTTCGGTAGTAGTAATCTCTGGTTCTGACTGACCGGCACTTGCGAACAGCTTCTGCTTCGGGCGCCACGCGGCAAGAAAGACTGAGGAAAATGGCGTCGGCTGATACCTTTATACCCGAAGAACTGCAGCTATGACGTCGGGTGAAGTGCGACATCAGCCGAGGCCAGACCCAGACTTTGGAATCCGGCCGACCGAAGGGCTGCCTGACGACAGGACAACCCATTTGTTAGGACTGCAGATGCATCCTTGAAGGACATCCAAGGGAACATCCACAGCAAGTGGATCCAGGTTATGAGAAAGACACTAAACAGAAAAACCTCTTCCATTTGAATAAGCAGGATTTCCTAGTAGCGAGTTTCCTTGGCTCCTGCTGAACCCCAAGCATATCCTCAGAAAAAAGGATTTTAATTCCACATAGACAGCTATCACCCACACTGACAGCTGAAGAGTGGACAGGTGGGGATGGATGACAGATCCCTTGTCATTTGTGAGTAGGTCCACCCTGTAAGGCAACCTGTGATGATTGCCCTTGGCTAAATGGAGAAGAGGGAACAATGCTCTCTTGGCCCAGAGGGAGTCACCAAAAAGATTTTGGGAGCATCCGGTTATTCCAAAAGTCCTGTTCAAAATATGAGAGAGGGGAGGGAAAGCATAAAGAAACATCCCCTTCCAAGAAAGAGACAGGCTGTCCATTTTCCAAGCCAGAGGACCTGGGACTCTGGCACAAAACAAAGGAAGCTGTTTGTTCAGAGGGGAGGCAAAAGGATACATTTGAGTACCACCCCACTGGTGGACAATGTCCAGAAACACATCCTTGTGAAACATCTACTCGTGTGATTGAGTTATGGAGTTGCTCAGCGAGTCTGCCACAATGTTTTGACCTGAAGAATTGTGGTATTGTCTGTAAACACCTTGAGAGGTCCTGGGAGAAGACAGGATGAAAGACCTGAAGAGCCAGCAGAAGAGCTCTCATCTCCTTGACATTGATGTAGTCTTTCTGTTGATGAGGTGACCAGACTTGCTGCACATTTGGGGAGCCAAAAGCTGTTCCCTATTCCTCGTCAGAAGCTTCTGTGTACAGCTCCTGACAGGGAAGAGGTGGAAGAAAAGGGAGCCCTGAACTGAGAATCAACTGCTGAATCCATCACTGAAGTTCCTGCTTGAAACATGGAAGAACTAAATATTTGTGGGGATGAGAATGCTTAAGCCAAACTGACTTTAGAAACCACTGAAGTTTTCTCATGTGGAGTTTGGCAAAAGGGAGCAAAGGAATGGTGGAAGCCATGAACCCCATAAACTCTCAGAAATTCCCTTGCTGTTACTGAGGTCAGAGGAAGAAGGGATTGTAAAAAGGAAATGAGAGTTACGGCTTGAGAGGTGGCAGGGATGCCAGCATAGGAACAGTCTGGATCTTGCACCCCAGAAAGCCATGATCTTGAGGAGGAGTCAGAAAGCACTTTTTGAAATTTATACTGAACCCCAGGCTCTGCAGAAGGGAGCAGCAAAATGAATATTTTGCAACAAAGTTGCTGCAGAGTATGCTTGAAACAGGAGGTCGTCCAAGTAGAGAAAGACTTGGATCCCCCTTAGCCCACAAAAGAACAAACACAGGAGTGAGGCATTTGTTGAATACTCTTGGGGCAGTACAAACGCCAAAGGGCAAAGCACAGAACTGAAAATCTCTTGAAGCAACAGAAAATTAGGATATGAAAATAAGCACCCTTGAGGTCCAGAGACACCAGATAAGTCTGAGGAAGCAAGAGAGGGAACAAAATCTGAAGGGACAACATTCGAAAAGAGGGGACCTTCAGAAAACTGGATGAGAGAAGTCCAGAATAGGTCTCCAAGTGCCCACTTTCCTGGGCACCAAAAACATTCTGGAGTAAACCTCCTTCCCCTTTGGGAAACCCAAACTTCCTGAATAGCTCCCTGAGTCAAGAGATCCAGAAGTACCCCTGGAAAGAAAGGAAAATGTTCCTCAGGGGGCTGAGGAATGCATATAAAGGGGGAAGAGATTTCCAGACCATGAAATACCCTAGGCAGATAATGGAAAGAACTCTGGAATCCTGAGTAATCTTTAACTAAACAGGAAGAGAAAGGGGAAAAATGAAGAGAAAGAGGAATGCGGCTGAGAAGAACAGGATAGTCAAACATCACCTGGTTTGTCAGGAAAAGGCACAGAATTTGGGGAGCTTTAGCAGGAGTTGTCCACTTCCCACTGTTATTAACCTTGGGGGGAGGGCGAGACTGCCTACGAACAAATGCTGGCTTATTGGGGCAATTTCACTGAAACTGATGCACAGGAAAAACAAAGACATGGTTAAGTTCCTGCAAGGCCTTGCCCTTATCCTGAAGAGACTTAAATCAGCAGGAGCTTCATCAAATATGCGTTTCCTGTTCACAGGAGCATCCATCAATTTAGCCATATCATCAAGCAAAGATTGAAGCCAAAGCTAGTAATATCTCCTCATCACAGAGCCAAAAGGCAGCAGCCCTAGAGGAAGAAACATTTGCTGCATCATAACTACACTTAATGGAATGACAAGCCACCTGGGACAAAGTCCCTAACAGAGAGAACATAAGTCTTCCCTTCAGAGTCAGAGAACAGAAATTACCTGACAGGCCTGTGAAAGAAAAGCCAGAATGTATCTGGACATATGGGTCTGAATTAAAGCCAAGGTAGCACAGGTATAAATTTTCTTACCTAGCCTTTCTACAGTTTGGCTTTCTTTATTAGACGGAAGGTACTTAGTAGAAGGCAGCAACTGAGATGGCTTGTCAGATGCCACAGACACCAGAGAAGGGTCAGCAGGACGACACCTATATAGAAATGTATAGTCCTCAGGCACCCTACTAAACCTACTGGGTTTCTTGGGGGGGAATCACGAGCCTTAAGATGCAGTAGAAAAGGCATCCAACAAGGCTGCCAAGACAGGAGGAACAGCAGAAGGTCTAGGAGAGACCATTTGCAGGAGCTCATAATACTTCTTTTGTACCTCAGAAACCTGGGGACAATCCCATTTAAAAAACTCCATCATTCTGGAGATTGTGTCCCCAGAAGAAATTTCCTCGAAAGAAGTGTCAAGACTAGCAGATTCCTATTCCTCTTCCTCAGACCCATAGTCTAAAGGAGAGGGAATCTGAGATGAATAAGCAAGGGATTCCTCATCTCTAGCCACCTCCACCTTAGAGGAATCCTGGTTCCTGCTTTTTTTAAGGAGAGTGTGGGACCAAAGGGGAGCTGAAACAGACTCCATGAGGAGGTTTCAAAGCCATCAAAGCATTAAACAACCCGAGTGAAATTCTGCCATTTACTCTGTGGGTCCCTAGGAGCTATAGAAATATGCTTAGTCTTTTGCATTTTCTTCAAGGGGACGTCTGCCTTATGAAATTGAAAAGGCTCCAACCCTGGATGACATTCAATAGTAGTTGGAACGTTCTCCCTGACCAAAATCTGAGGAACATCCCTAGGCCCCATGGAAATATTTAGCCACGGTTCCCAATGAAAGTTTGAAGTGGACGTCTGCAAGGCCTCCAAGGACATGTGTAAGGTTGTATTCCTGCTGGCCTCTGAAATTATTGCAGTAGAAGAATCCAAAGGCAGAGCCGGGCAATCCTCCAGGCTTTCACTAGCCTCAGGAGAGATGTCCGACAGTGGCTGCACAGCACATGAATCAGACCTAGACTTCTTGGCCACCTTCACAGACGGCTGTCCCTCGGAGAGGGAAGTTCCTTCCATTGTGTCTTTAGCTAAAAGGTTAAGATGTTGGTTCTCCAAATACAAGGCCAAGGAAGAGAGCCAACTACAGAGAGTCTTAGGAACAAAGGCCTGACAAACTGAACAGGAGATATGGTCATGGGGAAGCGCTGAGACAAAATAAGCACTACTCACGATGGTCTTTATAGGGCACCTGTCTCCCACACTGGCATTTACCCTTCTTTTATGACATGAAACCCTACAAGCAATACAAAAGAAAAAAATATCGAAACCCCCCCCAAACGGGACATCTATCTGAAAACGGCTTGGTGAATCAGCAACGGAATGAGCGTTCAGACAGATGATCAAGAGATGGCATTTGGACTGGCATCAAAGTAGTTCTGAGGATAAGTCTGGATGTCACCTTTATGCCCTATGATATGCAAGCAGCACACACGGGATGTACGGCGTACCTTAAAGCAACCTAAAGGCTTTGGTATACTGTCCAAATGTTGGGCCGCCCTTAGCAGGGGATCCCTACTGTACTGAATACCGCAACAGTGAAATGAAAGATCACCACCTTTGAGGAAGGCAGTAGTGCACAGTGCCTTGACATAGGATGGTACTAGCTTACCATGATGAACACAGCTGAAGGTGATGTAGTTGGCCATCCATTTATAGACAGTCTGTTTATAGACCTGTTAGTCTTCTTTCTTTATGTAAAGGCCACTAGTAAGTGGTCTGCTCAGTTAGGGATTGTGTCCCATTCTAGGTAATATTTGATCTGATTGTGTACATACAGAGAATATAATATCTCTTCTGCCTTATTCTTTGGGTTAGGAAATAAAACTGGCAAATGAATAGAGTGATTCAAAGGAAGCTGACACTACATTGTGCATAAAGGATGGACTAGTTCTAATAGTGACTCTGTCCCTAAGGAACACAGTGAAGAGCTCCCTTTACATCAATGTGGGTGAGCTCTAAAACCAACTTGGCTGATTGTAGTAGCTATGAGTAGGGCAATCTTTCGAGTAAGCATCTTCAGAGGAGCAGATGCTGCTGGCTCAAAAGGTGACAAAGTTAGCCTCTCTACAACAGTTGAAATCCCAGGTAGGGGCAGGGTATCTCCTGGGGAGGGGGGTCAAAGGTGTATGACACCCTTTCAGGAAAAGCTTCACGTGGGAGTGGGAACAGATGGGGTACAGCAATAAAGGCAAGCAGAGATAGTTGATGTGTGAACTTTAACACTGGAGTAAGACTCTGATGGAATTATCCCAACAGGTACTGTAACAGGTTTATATCCGACTCTGCTGGGTTAAAGTTCTTATCCTTGCACCATAGGGATAACCTTTTCGACTTTGATAAGTATGACTTTCTAGTAGTTGGTTTTCCAGCCTCTCTCAGGATAGACAACACTTCTGTAGAAAAGGCTGTATTATATGTGGTCAGAAACCAATCCTCCAAGCTGTTAAGTCCGAGTGTCTTCAGGTGAGGACGAATGATATACCCCTTTAACTAAGTGAGTACATCTAAAACTTGTGGTAGGATGAAAAAAAATCTTCCCTCACTCGGGGCCCAGAGACAGCAGAACCAGTGTTGACTGGACCAGAAATGGGCTATGAAAATTGCGTTCAGCTCATCTGTTTATCAGAACCCTAGGTATCAGGGGAAAAGGTGGGAAAGCATAAAGGAATAGACCCATCCAATTGTAAGAGAAGGCACCTGTTCTTCATGTCCCTGTGCTGGGTTCTTGAACAAAACTTTTGTTGTTGCTTGTTGTCATTGTGGTTGGCAAACAGGTCTATATGGGGGGGGGGGGGGGGGGGCAGATATGTGAGATCCATGAAGATCTACCATTTCAACATCCATTTACTGGGGTCCTGAATGCCCCTGCTCAATGAATCAGCTAGAATGTTCTGGCCCAGGATGTAGCAAGTTATCAGAGACAATCAATTATTGGGCCATCAGTCAAATCTTTACTGCTAGACTGCAGAGGGAGCAGGAGTGAACCCCCCCCCCCCATTGGTTGATGTACCACATAACTGTGGTGTTGTCCATCTAAATCTGTAGTGTGCCTGGGAATAGATAGCTTTGAAAGGCTTTCATGGCTAGAAATGTTGCCAACTCCTCCTCCAAACCCCCTTCACCTTCAAGAAACACAAGTGTGCTTCCCATATTTCCTTGGAACTATCTGTGGTGATGGCCTTGTCCATCTCTGGTAGGGAAATCACTGCAGCTGGATTCAACTTGATGTTTTTCACCAAATAAGTTCTCTTTTGAGGCAAGGTAGAAGAAGCAGACAGGTTTCCAGGGATTGCTAGTGTTGTTCGCAGGAGTCTTTCAGAAACCACTGAAGTTTCCTAATGTGAAGTTTTGTCAAGGGGATCATTATGATACAGGATGCCACAAACCTAAAGGCTTTCAGATACCCCCTTGCTGTGATGGTCTGCTATGTCAGTAAACAGAGTAGGTACTCAGTCAGGAAGAACACTGCGACTTGTGGCAAAAAGCTGTCTGTTGAACAATCTCTTTCGATGCACTCAGGAAAAGGATTCTGGTCTGGGGATGAAGTTGGGACTTGCAGAGATTGGGAGTGAGCCCTACCCTCTGGGCTGTTTGAGGTTCCAGGACAGTTTTTCCCTGGATGAGACAATAGTTTAGGTAGGGGTAAATGTGCATGCCTAGTGTTCTGCAATGTGCTATTACTGGTGCTAGACATTTGGTGAATACTCTGAAAGCAGTGGGTAAACCAAATAGTAAAGCACAAAATTGGTAGTGAAAACCTGCTGCCATAAACTGAATGTATCTTCTGTGTTCCTTTGCTATATGAACGTGAAAGACAGGCATCTTTCACATCTATAGTAACCATATATACTCCTGGAAAGCTGTAAAGTCAGCATCTTGAACTTACGAATATTCAGGAATTAGAATTAAAGAGGTCTAATCTCTTCTTTTTTTGGTGGTAGGAAAATTCTTGGGTAAAATCCTATAGCCTCCTCCCCCGCAGGGACTGGCTGGCTGGAACCCTGTTGTAAAAGCTATTATAGGATGGTTGGAAGAATAGCTTCTTGGTCCTTTGGAGGCTTTGGCATTCCTAGGAAGTGGGTGGTCTCTCTCTGAAGTGGACGAAGTAACCTTTTTTCACGATGCTTAGTACCCAGAGATCTAAAGCGATGAGTCTCCACTGGTGTAGGAATGATGTTTTTGAGGACATCTCCATCTAGAGACTCCTTGCCTCACATGGGTTCATGTACAGATGTTTATGAGAGTCAAGCACTCTGTAAAAACAAGTTTCCTTGGAGAAGTAGTCAGGGAGTCTCTGGGTGAACAGAAATTCACTCAAAAACATCTAATCACTATGTGGATAGGAGGTAGAGCGATCATTCTAGGGCTTGGCGACTTGAAGCAGTCTGTAATGAGTTTGTGCTTGAGAGAATTCCTTACTCTCCCACTAAAAAGCCCTTTGTTCTATGAAGTGTACCCCCAAAGGATAAATCTTCTGGAGGAAAAGCAGATTAAAGGGTAGCATCAGAACCAGAGTTAGGATAGGATAGGATTGATGGGGGAGGTGTTCAGGAATAATATAATTCTTACTCATCCTCAGATCCTGAAGAATCGGACTCTTCTAGAAAGGCAACTTCGCTTGGTCTTTTATTAGGCGAGATTACAACAGGGGTAGTTGGTACTGCCTGGCTGGGCTCCCTAGACTACATAAAAGCCATGAATTCCTAAGCAATTTTAAGCAAATCTGGAGTTTTGACCTGGGTAGAAGTAGCAGGTGGTTGGGAAGAGGGCGGAGACGCATTCGCGGTTCATTTTGTTTCAGTTGTCCGTTTAATAAGGACGGACTCAGTCCTGGGATGGATGACTGGAATGTCAGTCCTAGTAGGTTTGTGTTCCTGTAGTACCATGGAAGAAAACCCTTCATCTGAAAGCAACGTTTGGACATCGGAAGCGGAGACCTGTTCAGCCAACTCTGATCCAACCAATGCAGAAGATGGACAGAGTAAAGTTGCCTAGCCTACTGCCATGGTGGTCTCCTGAGAAGTCACACCATTGGGCTCAGGCCTGGATGTCAGTGGACCTGGGGGCTGCAAAAGTGTTTCACCAAAATCGTTGTTTGACTTGGTTGCAGATGCAAAGAACCTCCATCATCTAAGGACTCTCTTTCCTTTTTTTTTTTTTTTTTTGTCTTTTCCTTTCTTAGGCAAAGTAGCGGCCATGGCCAAGGACAGCATAGAGACAGCATGGACTGGCACTGAGGATTCCATGCGTACTGCAAGGACTTCAGATCTGCACTTAAGGGTTTTAGATCTAAAGCTAGCACTATCCTGACAGTTGGAAACATTGTGCTGAGGACCCAAACAAAACCAACAAAAAGAAATATTATTCGGAGAAGAGGATTCCCCACAGGACTGCTTATCGGAAAAACATTTGCTTGAACACCCTGTAGAAAAACTGGCCGATGGACTGCAAGCATTAAGATAGAAGCACATTAGAATTCATGGTTAAAAAGAACTAGAGATAGTGCCCCGACGTCTGAATGTCGGCCACTGGATGCCAGTCCTCAAGAGATAAAATTCTGGAAATCAGGTCTGTCACAGGCTTCTGGAAATTGGGCCGGTCGCAGGCTTCTGAATAGCAGGAAGACCCAGGGATCAGTACTCTAACACTAACTATGAAGAACATCTGATAAAGTGACCCAGACACAGAAACCCTGAGAAATTTCTTGAAGCCTTTGGCTACTGCAATGTGATAGCAAGCATCGTTGAGCTCTAATGTTCTCATATAGATTCCCTGAGGAATAAGAGGTAATAGATTCTGAACAGACAGCATCTTGAATTTTTGAACTGTCACATATTTAGAAAGAAAAGATCTAGAACTGGTCTCCAAGAAGACTATTTGGTACCAGAAATATTCTGGAAGAGAAACCTTTGATTTAATGACACCACTTCTAGGACTCCTAGAGTGAATAAGTGCCGATGAACTTGAGGAAAAAATTCTGTTTGGCTTTGGGGGGGGGGGGGGACTCCCCTGAAAGCAGGTATTTGCATCCAGTGTCAACTATATCCCTCGTGAACTACCTTTAACACCCAGGAGTCTGCAACAATCTGTTGCCAAAGTGGAATATACAGTCACAGCTGCTGGGACAGATTTTGCGAGATAGGGCAGGAGGGGACAGGGAAGGGGAAAGAAAGCTGGTATAACTATACAGTCGCCCTGAAGTTATAGACTGACCCTTTTTTTAGGAAAGGATCCTCGTTTCATTTTGTTCCCATGCTGTCATCTTTTTCATTCCCTGTTTCACCTGAGTAGGCAGGAATTGCTTGTTTTGTTTCCTATAAGGAAAAGATTTGAGAGATTTGTGTGGCCTGAAATTTCTTGGAAGCTGTCTGAATTAATTTGCCTTTCTCAAAGTGTTTGAGGATCTTAGTAGTGGATGGACCAAATAAAGTGTCCTTAACTAAAGGTAACTTTAAAATTTCAGACTTTACCTCATCAGAAAACCTTTGATGGGATACCCTGACATATCTCCTTAGAACTGTAGCAGTACAAGTGGCCCTAAACACAGTAGCTGCATAATTGTACACACCCTCAAGGCACATTTGGATACGAGAAATGTTAGAAACAGAATTCAGATAGGTGCTACCTTTAGGGGGAAGTGTCACAGCTAATTCTCTCAAACTGTCTGTACAAAAATGCATGGACTTCCACAGAAGAGTCTGATGGCTAAGAATTCTATACCCAAAAGTGGAAGAAAATTTCCTCCTAGCACATCTCTCCAATAACTTCCCTTCATGACTACAGGGTAAGAACTGGAGGACATCAGAGCTGGTTTCCAGCTGAATAACTGGATATGGCAGCAGGGTCAGATTTCAAGTGGGAAAGCAAATGCTTGTTAGTTTGAGAAACGTTATAAAACCTATCTGCTTTTTTGAGGACTGAAAATTGAGAATCAGGGTTGGTACAGGTGGCATTAAATGCATCCTCCAAACCCAGCACTAATGGAGGAATGGGAGTAGAATGAAGCACATCTACTTGCAACATATCAAAATGTCTTCTCAGTTCAGGGGGAACACACTTTTTCCCATAAAAATACCTCATTCATCCTGGCTAATGGTC
Organism: Protopterus annectens; assembly: GCF_019279795.1. Classification (NCBI taxonomy): domain Eukaryota; kingdom Metazoa; phylum Chordata; order Ceratodontiformes; family Protopteridae; genus Protopterus; species Protopterus annectens. The sequence continues at coordinate 1,164,865,490 of NC_056747.1, read as the reverse complement.
TGAGTAAAGGAAAATTCTTCTAAAAGGAGGTTGAGAGGACCAAGATTCCTCTGAATAAGAGAAATGGGATTGTAATACAATGGTGGGTTTGGCATAATGGTTAAGGTATTTACCTCACTAATACAAGGTACAGTGCTTGGCCCTGTTTCTCAGGTTATTACCTAGGCTTAAAATGGTCCTCCAGGACAGTTAGCTTATTATTTACCTATGAATTTGCTGGAGCAGCAGCACTGTCTTCGTCTGCCAGAATCTTCTGACATGTCTTCCTCAGGAATGTTTCTGCTGACCTCGTTTACAGGTAAATTATTCTGATTATCAGGATCAACAGCCTGTAACAACTTCTTAGCCAAGGCAAGAAAATCATCTTTTTTTAATAGACACTGTGACGATGGGGGAGAGATGGGTGAAGGCTGCCAGTCTAGTCAAACAGAATTTGATATATAATTCTGGCATTTGTAAAAAAAATACAGGCATGTTTCTTGAGTGGAAAGAAAACTGTGAAATGTGGAACTGCAAAATGTGACAACATTGCACTCTACTGGCCCAGTGAAGCATGTTTTGACCCTTTCATATTAGAATTCAGCACCAGTGTGGCTGGATGAAGATTTCATGTCTATTGTTTTAAGGCTAAAGTTTATGACCAGAATTTAGATGTGGAATGTGCTTTACTGCTCTAGTTTCTATTAGAATATACATGCGAAATGTCTTCTATTATTGTAAGTTTCTGTGCAGGTGTTAGATTGCTAAATAATGCAGTTTGTGGCCTGAACTCAGACCAGGTGTTAAGATGATGCAATATCAATACTGGGAAAACTTAAGTGTCAAAAATGATGTAATTTGGGAAGGCCTTAGAGACATGTTTGTTAGTAATGTTTAAATACTATTTCTCACAAGAGACTCGGAGCATTTTGATCTTGGATATCCAACTTATCAGCACTCTGTCTTATGCTCACATGTCAGTTTTAGCACTGTGATTTCTTGTAGGAATAGTTAAAGCTAGTAAAGATTAATTAGTTATTTTTCTTTGAAATCAGAACTGTCCTACTGTATTATTTTAAGTTTCTGTGTGATCTCTAAACTCTTAGATATCTCTGTGGTGTAGTAGTTTTGTCTTGTGTTTTAATTTATTATTATTAAATATTTTTAAAACCTTCTACATGTGGCTGGTTTGTGTAGAGATGAGCTCTAGAAGTACATTGCATATTTACACAGTTTATTGTAATAGGCACTCTGACAAGCCTTAGATTGTATCATCACATTACCATTGGATAATAATATTGCACAGTAATAATTGGACACCCTATTAAGGGCCTTTTAGCAGCTGATATTATTAGCTGGGTGGTGGCAGTAATTACTACCGTATGGTCTGGGTAAAGAGGCACAGCTGGAGAATCTGTGTCAGCCTTTCCCAGGAGTGTCTGTGTGGTTGTATAACCTCTTCTCAAAGTGTGTGTGTGTGGTATGTCAGCTACTTGGGCAGGGACACGAAGCACTGGTTGGACAGAGAGGATACTGGAGGTTTTAGCTTGCCCAGCTAGACTGAGACCTGGACCCTATAGCTGTGCCAGTGGGGAGTCTTATTGGGGACCTGGTGAGCAAGGGAGCAACCAGCCCCAGACTGACTGATCTCTGTGTGCACTTAAGGGAAATTGTACTTTACTGTGTGTGTATTACTTATCCTTTCCTCTTCTAGGAGACAACCTCCCTGGTGTTACTGGTGATGATTGAGGCTCCTTGACTGCTGGGCCAGGGCACGGTAGTCACAGACACCATTGTTTTCAGATGAACAATATGCTACCTTTTGTTTTTTCTTTAGAGGTATCCCTGATGACCAATTCGGAGAAGGTATTTCTGCTCGATTTAGAGGTCTCTTTCCCCCGGCTACATCAAGCAGAATCCCTGGTGCATCTCCCTGCGCCAGAAAATATGGTTCTCCCATGCCCTGTATGGGACAGTAGAACAGCCAAACAGGAAGTGGCTGACACTCGATTTGTGTGGCTGAAAGGACATATAAGTGAGTGGTCTGAGGAATTACTACTGGCCCCTGTGGAATTACCCCTGTAGCAGAAATATGTTTTCAAATCCCATCATTACTTAAAGTGGTCAGACTTGCACTTCCTGTGACACGGAATACATTGGTACAGTCAGTTTATCAAACTGTACTGTGTGTTCATTTTTGCTTACAGTTTTGTAAACTCAGACTGAATTTTTTTTATAAGAATTGCAGTCATTATTTTCTTCTTTGAAAGCCTCTATTTGTGACCGTAACAATTCCAAGAAAATCATGTGCAGTAATACCTGACGTTTTAATGCAGCTATTCCAGTATAACTGAACGAATCTTTTGAATATGTAGGCATGTACAGTTATTACTCTATAACTTGCCTTAGATATAAATTCAATGTACTGCAAGGCCAAATGTGTCACTGTATATTGTTTTACTAAACATGCACTTATACACTGTATCACACACATTTGTTATTTTAGATTAAGCTTATCTAAGATAAACTGTTCAAAATGTTAAGGACATTTGACGTAAAAAATGTTTGTCATTTCTTATAAAAACTATGAATATAATTAAAATTAACTGACATCTTTGTAATAATCAGAAAATCTTAAGATAACATAAGCTCACCCTGTTACAATTGGGCATAAAAGGTCAAAGGCTCAGACTGCTTGTTAAGTGTTCTTTCAAACGGACAGTATTACAGTTCCTTGAATAATGCTTCTGTATTTGCAAATTGGAAAACAGAACTGTTTGTTACAGAAATAAAATATCACCTGAGTCCTTCTCACATCAGTGTTATTTCTTAATATTATCATTTTCACGACACTCTCCATCATGTTTGACATTGACTGAGCATGCAGTCTCAGCAAGGACTCTCTGGCAAGTTTTTTTCTTTTTAAGTATCCATGCTGTGACAGAGGAGAATGTTTCAGATGTGGCAAGCTTCACTAGAACTAGCTGGTCGGAAGGGTAAAATTTTAAAGAGTGTTCATAAGGAGCACACTTACATTCACAATCACAGTCGCCTTAAACACCATAATCCATAAGCAGCACACTAAAATCCTGTAAGCAATCCCTTCACATAAAACTCAGACAAAAAAAAGTCAGGTAAATTATCACATATTGAACACAAGCACAGACATATCCTACAATAGTTCCTGCCCAAATAAAACACTTCCAAACATAAAACTTTTTCACAAAAAACAGAGTTTACACAAGCAGTACACTTTCTCATTGAAACTGTCCCCAAATTAGCCAAAGCTAAAAACAGAGGCCTCTGACAGCAAACTTCTGATATTAGAAAAATACTCAGTTTCTTAAAGGCATAATAAAACTAAAAAGGTCACTTAAAATAAACCACATTTTTAAAGGGAAATATTCTGTGTGGAAAGGTTCCCCACAGGCGATTTATCTGCCAAAATAGAAGCTGAAGGACAGCTGCTGCTTCTATGAAGTCTCGGAGATGTTGTTTCACAAGGAGGCAAGAAAGTACTGACGATTATTCGCTATGACTGCTGATCCCCCCCCCCACAGGGCTGTGCAATCAAAGTGAAGGTATGTGAAGGGGGGGGGGGGTCAGATTTTGGAAGCCACTCAGTTGTTAGGCTATGTGGCTTGCCCAAGACCCAAGGGCTACTGCAGCAGAAGCAGGAATAAAGAACATTCTCAGATCCTCTTTTTATTTTAATGGCACCTTTAGCATCAGAGCAACACACGACTTGCCAACCTTATGCTGATCACACAAGCCTAGTCAACAACTTCTTATACTTGTCCTGCGCAAGTTATTTGTTTACAAGGAGGGTCAGGAGCACAAATCTTGCTTCCAGCTAGCAGCCTGTCATACCAGAAACCTAGATAAATGTATAATGACTAAACATATTTATTTGATTAGTCAGCAAAATATAAGTGCCCCCCAACAGTGGTTTCAAAGCATGCTAGAGTGCAACAAGCAAACTATAGTACCCTCAAAGCTAGTGAGATAGTGTGGGTGGGGGGTTTCCTACTGGTTCACCAAAATTTGAAATATTCATCAACGGATGTAAGAATTTGTTAAGTCTAAACTGGATTTTCTGGAGAGAGAGAGAGAGAAAGAGATGGAAAACAGAAAATGACAGAATGGGAATAGTTTAAGCTGAGACTTAAGGCAGAAGTTAAGACAGTATACAAAACTCAAAGACTGCAAAACAATTACAAATTAAAGGATTTACTGGAAGAAGTGCAAATGAGATTTTTATGAAAGAGATTAACTAGTAAAGGTAAAACGGAAGCATGAGGCAAGAATAATAAAGCTGATTGAAAAGGAAATGTGAGGGGAAAGTATTTATTTATTTTTATAATTCCCTGAATATCAAAAGACACCTAACAGCAGTATGATTTAAACAATATAAGGGCAGCATGAAATAAGTAAATTTTATAAGATTTGAGATTGCCAAAACTTACTTAGGGATGCTAGTGTAATAAAAGAATCTATAACTCCAGAGGTGTTAAAAGAAGGTCTTTAAGTGTTAGGCAAGAGGTAAGGTAAGTGACAATCTTCAAACTGAATTTTGAAATACGCAATCAGAGTATCTAGATTAGTTCAGCTTTACAACAGAATATTAAATGGATTCCTATGTAATGGCAGAAGACGGTTTTAACTTTGATACCATAGAAAGGCGAAAATGGCAGTATGTCATCATCTTATAGACCAATAACAACATTATAACAATTATAAATTGTTTATGGTTGTTTTGGCAAGAAGGATGACTACAGTAACAGCAAAACTGGTACGGGTGATCAATGTGGATTTGTTAGTGGGTGACAAATGTTTGATATTTTTGAAAATTACCTGCTGATGAGGACTGTACAGCAGGCCCAAACCACTGGCTGTGATGACTCGATACAAAGAACAGGATGTTATTTAATGCAAGTCCTGCTAGACGTGGGTTTCCCAGTAGAATGCTTTGAGATGCTGAAGGCTACTTATTCAGGATGAAAGGCTGAAGTGAAAATAAATGCAAGTGTATCTACATGTTTGAGATTATTTAGGGGAAGCTTGCAAGGCTGTCTAATATCACTGCTACTTTTATTGTACTTTCAGCCATAGGCTGTGCTGGACAAGAAATTCAAATTGAAGAGCTATAAAATACATAAGGAAGAGTTTAAAATTGCATGGAATATACTGGTCAAATCACAGACAGGCAGACACACAGGAGCAGAGAAAGCCTTCTGCTCAGACAGTGGAAATTATTAGCGCTTGTTTAGGTTTACAGTTATATACTAGGCTAATGACCACCAAGGCCTTTAGAAGCCTAGCTATGCAATCCATCCCAATTGTGTCCCTGTTTATCATGGGCATTTATTAGGACAGGGTTTGTTAGGAAGTTTCCAGAGGTTATGGGAGGGGGGGTAGTATGGACATTACTGTCTGCCTTGGTCTATCAGAGACATGGCAGCTAGACCCGAGGTGCATTTCTGATTTTCCATCCATTGGTCAAGGGACCAAAGTTTTGGGACATGAACCCAAACAGTCCAGCATTCCATGCTGGTATCAGTGCCTCTGAACTAACAACCTCTAGGCAGTTATTCTTTGAGTTTTCCCTTAAAAGCCTTTTTCTTTCCAGTCAAGGACCAATGCTTAGGCTTTGGTTTTAAATCTTGTAAACATGTCACTCTAGGGCAATATAAACATATGTGAGACTAACTGATGCCTAAATATGCTACTATATCAACTTGTTTTACATTTGCATGGAAATATCTCCACATATATTTTTGTACTCCTCAGAGGTTAAGGAACATGTTCCTGAATGCAGACGCTCATTGCTGAAGATGTGTGCAAGGTATACTGGGTAAATGTGAATATATTTTTAAGTCTTGTTAATATATAGCTACATTCAAGGATGAAGTAATACATTTACTAGGTTATTACAAACAGATGTGCAGATCAGAGGAAGAAAAACAATGAGTTAGTCAGAGAATGGGATAAAGACATTAAAAATAACATGGAAAGGGCAGTGTTATTTTTAATTATGTGAACAGCAAAGGAAATGACCCAAAGATGGATATGTAGGGTGGTTGCAACAGTCCAAAATTATATAGTGATTATTAATGAGAGTTAGAAACTAGAGAAAGCTGAACTGCAGCAAAAATAGCTGCCTTAGAAAGTTACACGGAAAGTATCATAGAGAGAGCATATGTTTGTAGGGCTGGTGAAAACTTTTTGGTTTTAAATAAGTTTTTTTTTCTTTTGTAGGAAGTACAAGTGTGAGCAAATCCTTGCTGAAATGGCATCAGAAAAAATTAATATGAAATGAAGAATTAAAGGACAGAAAATTGAGTAATTACCAACTCTGGTGGAATGAATGTTGTGTTGATTTTAGTATTTTAAGCATGGTTATTTAAGTTAGTGTGTGTCAGAATTGTGCATCTGAATGAACGTGGACTGTTCAACATTTATGAGAAAGAGGATGAAGGACAAAAGGCAGGATTTGAATGACCTATATAATGTTTCACTGACAATGACCTGACAGATTATAAGTGATGTACAATGTTTGCAGCTACAATTATCTTAACACGGTTTGTGATGTATAATGTTTGCAACTAAAATTATGTCAATATAGTTTGTTTTCAGTTATATAAATGTATGATTATTAAATTATCACATATAACAGACAAAGATTTTTTTTTAAACAGAGGATGAAGGAGATAATTTTGGGTTTCATTGTTGTGAGATATGCTAGACTATACTTAGAGAGAGTGGGGCTTCGAACCACCACAGAGCTGTCCAAATCAGCTTTCTTGGGACCTTATCATAGGCTTTCTCCAAGTCTTGGAATGTCCAGTTGTACTCTCAACTTATTTCTAGCTTCTTCTCATCTGTCTCATTGTAAACATCTGGTTGGCTGTGCTGCATCCCGATCTGAACTGTTCATCTCCCACCTCACTTTTTATTACCATACATGTTCGTTATCAAGCACCTTGTCCAGAACTTTTGTGCAGTGTGACAAGAGTTTGATACATTTGCACTGCTCACAGTTGAAGACGTCCCCTTTAGAAATAAGCATACTAGTGCCAGGATACAAGAACAGTCATCTAAGATATGCCTCTCTCCCATGCTGGTACGAGTACCTTCCGGAGCCATTTTTCCCCATCTCACCCAACATTTTGGATATTATTGCTATGACCTTATCGGAGCCATTTCTTTCCTTGACTTAATTTTCATTAGTGCTGTTGTTACTACTTCTGGTGTGGGCTCATCCATCTTTCATCATAGGCCGTTTCTTTGGCAGTACAGCTTCTGTGATGTTTTCTTCATTCAGAAACTGCTGAAAGTACTCTTTCCATCTGCCCTAGATATCCTGTGGGCTGGTAAGCAGGTTGCTGCTGGCATCCCTTATGAAGAATATCTGATTATATTCTTCATCTGTGTTTGCTTTGCAATGTGGTAGCATTTCTTCATGCCATCTACTGAGTCCAGAAGCTGATTAAGTGCCTCTGATACCTTGTTGTTTGCTATTACAACTTTTGTCTAAGCCCGCGCGTTAGCCAACCAGTATTCCTTCTGAGCCTGTTTAATCATTTCTAATCTCCCACTTTTTCCTGCACTCTTTTCTTTTGATGAAGTCCTGGATGTCTGCATTCCATCACCGACTTTTCTTACGTACCTTGCTTGGCCACATATCTGTTTTATAGTCCTTACACATTGTTTTGAAGCACTGACATTCTTCAACTTCACCTATTTGCTCGTCTTCTTAAGGTGCTAGAGCCCAGAGCAATTCCTTGAACTCTTGTGTTTTCTCTCCAGTCAACTTCCAAGTCTTCAGCCTCATCTCTGTTAACCTTAGAACCCCATCCAAGGGATTGCAGCTGTATAATCTAAAGAAGAAATGGAAGTGAGAAGAGGGTAATCAAATGTGACCCCAAGCCTTTCCAGACCAGTAGTGGTAGTGGTCTTTGGAGAACAAAGCTCAAGTCCCAAAGAGGAATAAGTTATTTGCTTCAGTAAGATGTTTAAGGGCACTGGCAATCGTGACAAAACTGATAACAAGTGCACCTACATGAAAGCAAAAGAGGGGCCTTTGTCAAGTAGCTTGGTTGAGTACTGGAGAATGTATGGCCCTATGCACCATTTTGGTGAAATGCCTTATGAAAGGCAGCAACAGAAAAACTCTTCTTCTTGGCCAGGAATGATTGCCTATTTCTATTATCTTTAACACACCACAGAGGAGAAAGTGAGTAAGAGAGAAAACCAATAAAACAAGTTCTGCGTACAACAGGGTCAGAAAGCAAAGAAAAAAATGCCAGGGGTAAAGTTCTTCACAAAAAATGCAGCTTAATTAAGTACTCTAGTTACACTGAATGAAAATGCTTAAACTATTTTTGTTACTTCCCTGTTGTGAAAAGTTTTTCTGTGGAGAACTTTACCCTCGTGTTCTGTTTAATCACTTTCTGAGCCCATCAAACACAGGACTTTTCTTTTATTAGTTCTATAAGCTTGAATTCTTGTAGTATTCTCCAGCATTTCATCCTGAAGCATGTCATAAATATACTCAGGCAGAAAGAATCCATGTCGGCAGCTTTAAGGTCCTTAATTCTTGGGTAAACCAGCAATCCCTTTTTTGAGTGAAGGGCATTTTGTGCTGGGGCAGTAACTAAGGACTCTCTTGTTTTTTTCTGGACTAGTGTAGAAAGTTAAGCTTGCCTAGGTCAGAACAGGGTAAATTAAATAGAATCCTTACCCTCTCCACCTTTGTGTTTTGGAGAGTAAGCGCTTAAGGAGAAAAAGTGTGCATCAGGGTACACTTCCATGCCAGAATGGAGGTGTCTGTAACCCAGAACTTGTGTCTGAGCAACATGGAGCAAAACAGTTAAAACTCATAATTTTTAAATACAAAAATAGATATGGCACAGCCCCCATGGGTTAGTCTGAGTATCCAGCTTCCATTCTTAGTCATTGCCCCAGGACCTGGTCATTCTATCTACAAGCACATTAAGGGTTGAGAGGAGATAGAAGGCCTTCAGGTGGAATTCTGGTAGGATAGCAATCACCCACACCATCACAGCAGGTCTGCATAGGTGATTGGACTATGTGCCTCCTTCTGACGATGTACTATGTTATTGTGTTGCTGTTCATCTCTACCCTGAGATGGCCAGGCCTGAGTTTGCTTCGGAGATTCTGGGGGTTGTAACAAGGCCATCACCTCTTTTGCATATATTTGTCTGCTTTATGTGGTCCTGCTCCAGGAGCTACTTACGGAAATGCACCAGGGACCTACTCCAAGCTAGTCTGGGGCATCTGTTGTTACGGTTGACAAACACAGGGCAAGCCCTGGTTGATGTTCATCTGAACAGCCCACTATAAGAATTCCTTCGATTATGAAATGGGAAGATAGTGATGCACTGAAAGAATAATGACTATTCTGCAACCAAAGGCTCCTCAGGTGCAGTCTGGTTAGTGGTACAATGAAAATGAATTCTGTCATAACCTAGAGGTCTTAAAATCACCCTGGCCTGAAGACCCTGAGACTGGGTTATGAATGAGAACAACTTCAGCAGGCAGTAGAGGTCTCTCCCATGGAAAGATGAGCTGGCTTCCCTCAAAGGCCACAGAGACACTAAAAAGCCCTTCCTGGTTACTGGTTCCTAGTCAGACTTGGATAGACTAAGGAAGAACTCTAGACTGGTAAAGGTGATCATCATCGGGGCTAAACGCCTTCTCCATTTCCTACTAGGATGATGCTTGAATGAGGTAGTTGCAGGTATGGGTAGACATGGAAACACATTTACTCTCAAATGGGCAAAAATAAGGGTGAAGCATCTGGCAAAGATCCCTGATGATGTGGAGGAATTGAAAGATAAATATGCAAACTGAATGTGATCTTCCCCCACTACGAGCCAGAGAAGAACCTGCATTCCTAGGAAATCAAGATGCACATGTATGTGTCTTCCAAATCAAGACTAGCCCTTAGTCCATCCTTGCAAAAAGAGGAGCACTTCCTGAAGGGTTAACCATGTTCATTTTTTTTAACATGCATTTGTTCAATCTAGAAAGATTTAAGTATAATCTTAAAGGACAATACTTTTTGGGTATCAGAAACTCCTCTCTTCCTGGTCTATGGGAACTCAGCAAACCAATAGATAGACTGCAGCGTGGTAGAATATCTCCAAGGCTAGGTCTGTCTGGACTGAGGTGAGCAAGGGCATGAGATAATGGGTCTCTGTCTTTTAAAGTAATTCTGCAACTCATCTGAGGAGATATTTCTCTACCCCCCCCCCCCCCCGCATTGCTGCTTCTTTCATCCTTTGCAAACATGCAAAGCTTGTTTTTCTTACATGCCTTTTTTTATACTACATTGCAAGGCCAAGATTTGTTTGGGTAATAACTGCTTTGTTTTTTTGAAACTAGAGAACTGAAGTGCTGTTTCCCTGATCCCATTGTTCTCCTTTTCGCCTCCAGATTTTTTTTGAACAGTTCTTTAAGGAAAGGTATAAAAGTACAGTTGTGTACCCTTACTATAAATGTAGATGTTCGAGTGTATTCACTGTTGCAGTCATCACACTTGGGTTGTCTGCCTGCAGGTAGCCCTCAGTCGGCCCGAATACCAGAGTCTTGGTATTTCTGCGTCGGATGCTGTCGCCTCATCCATGATGTCAAGTCATCAGGGTTATAAAGCATGCAGCTGTTGCCATTACATCAGTTTTTCTTGCCCCAGATGACAGGAGACCCCAAAATAGGAAGCAATCAAATGGTGTGGAACACCTCCAGTAAAAAGTAAATATCATTCCCAAAGATATGGGCAAAAAAGAGGATAGGTAGAAAGCATAGAAAGATAGGTGGCTGGAGGGAGGGTAACCAGGACTGCAACAGTGAATACACTCGACCATCTACATTTATGATAATTGTATACAAATGTACTATGTTCTTCGTGTTTCACTGTTGCAGTCATCACACTTGGGTTGATTCCCAAAGCTGAGGAAGGGTGGAGGCATTCAAGAAGTAGTAGGGCTGCCTAGAAGACCTTGTAAGACTGTTGTGGCAAATCCAGCTCTGGATTTAGAAAAGATAGGCAAGTGGTAATGCTTGGTGAAGGTGTGTACAGAACTCTAGGTTGCAGCTTCCAGGATGTCCCTGGTAGGGACTCCCCTGAGAAAAGCTGTAGAGATTGAGGTAGCCATAGTGAAAGGAGGCCTGATCCCCTGTGGGGTAGGTTTTACATGGTGTTTGTAGCAGAAATGGATGCAGTGTGCTGTCCACTTAGAAATGGTTTGTTTCAAAATGGCCTTACCTTCTGCCCCTGCAGCAAAGCTGACTACGAGCTGGTCAGATTTTCTGAAAGGTTTAGTCCTATCAAGGTAGAACCTGAGCTGTCTGTGCACGTCCAAGGAGTGCAGGATCCTTTCCCCTTTATTCTGAGGATTAGGAAAAAAAAGGTTAGCAAATGGATGGATTGGTTTAAAGCCACACTGAATACCACCTTGGGCATAAAAGATGGGTTAGTCCTGAGGGAAACCCTGTCCGCATGGAAGATAATGAAGGGTTTCACAGCTATAAGGGCCTGTAACTCAGACACTCTTCTTGCTGAAGTGATGGCTAGCAGTTAAGGCTGTTTTCCAAGAGAGGAATTTTAACTCCGCTGTAGCAGCAGGCTCAAAAGGGGGGAGTGTGAGCTTCTCTAGTACAAAGTTAAGGTCCCAGGCAGAAATGGGAGATCTCCTTGGGGGTCTTAAATTGTCAGCTCCTCTCAGGAACTGTTTAATCAGCGGGTGAGAGAAGAGGGGTGGCTCAGCATTGTAATGAGCTGAGATGGCAGAGGCATGAATCTTAATTGATGAGAAGGATAGGCCTTTGTGGAGCAGCTCTGCTAGGTAATCTCGGATTTGAGGCAAGGAAGGCACAGCTGTGTCCTTCCCTTGAGACTGGCTCCAAGAACAGCATCTAATTCCACTTTTCTGAATAGGATTTCCTAGTACTGGGCCTCCTAGCCTCAAGGATAACATCCAGCACCTGTTTGCTGAGGGTTGCTGGTGATGTATTCAGAGAATAAGCTAGGCTGCCAGGTTCAGGGTTCACAGCTGAGGATGCAAAATCTGTCCCTCCTGCTGGGACAGCAGAGATGGGGTCTGACGTTAAGTGCCAGAGTGGCACTGCTGTCAGACTGCGTAGGAGTGGGTACCAGTGCTGGTGTGGCCAGTCTGGTGCAATAAGGATGGTCCTTGGCCTGTCCTGTTTGATCTTGAGGAGTACTCTTGGAAGGAGGGGCAGAGGGGGAAGGCATAGATTGAGAGGTTTTCCCATGTGAAGGATAGGGCATCCACTTTCCAAGCTTGGCTGTGGGGAATTCTGGTGCAAAATTTGTTTAGTTGATTGTTTTGGGGGACGCAAAGAGGTCCACCTCTGGTGTCCCCCACCTGTGTATTAGAAGTTTGAATGAGTTTGGTTCCAGTTTCCACTCGTGTGGGTCCAGTAGATTTCTGCTTAAGTCATCTGCCAGTGAATTTTGTTTGCCTGGCAGGAATTGAGCTTGCAGGTGCACTTGGTTGCTTAAGGCTGTGTTCAACAGAGCCATGGCTAACTTGCAGAGTGGGTAGGAGTGTGTTCCCGCCTGCTCGTTTATGTACCACATAAATGTGTTGTCTGTCTTTATCAGGAGTTGTCCTGGCAGGATAAGGTATTTGAAGGCTGTCAGTGCATTCTGTACAGCTAACATTTCTTTTTGATTGATATGCAGGTGAATTTGTCCTGGGCTCCATTTGCCTTGAATGCATTTACCTGTCATGTGAGCCCCTCATGCATAGTCTGATGCATCTGTTGTCAGAGTTTGGATGGCAGGGAGTTGTGAGAAAGGGAGCCCCTTGTTGTGGTTACAAGCCTCTGCCCTTAGGCAAGGAATGATACGAATCACTGTTTCTAGGTCCTGGGAATGTTGACACCAGAGACTTTTTAAGTACCACTGAAGTTTCCTCATATGCAGTCTTGTATATGGAATCAGTAGAATACACGAGGCCATGAACCCTAGGGCTTGCAGTATTTTTCTTGCAGATAGCTGGGTTTGGGTGGCCAGTAGTTTGAAATAAGTTGTCAAATAAATAATGGAGTGAGGAATGCCATCTGGGAAGTTGTGTTCAAGCTTGCTCCCAAGAATACAATCTTTTGGCTGCGTACCAGATGTGATTTCTTTTCATTGATGGTATACCCCAGAAAAGTTAGGAGTCTCTTTAAAACGTCAGGTGCTGAAGTAGCAATTCCTGACTGTCCACCTGAATCAGCCAATCGTCCAAGTATGGGTAAATTTGAATATTTCTCTGCCTGCAGTAAGCAATGGCTGGAGCCAGGCACTTTGTGAATACCCTGGGCGCAGTAGATAAGTCAAAGGGAAGTGCAGAGAACTGATAGTGCATAGAGCCTCCCTGAAACGTAGATATTTCCTGCCAGAGTCCCTTATGGGGATGTGGAGACAAACTTCTTTTAAGTCTAGGGTGACGAGCCAGGAGTCCTTGGCTAGCATAGGAAGGAGTTGCTGGAGTGCAAGCATTTTGAATTTTGGTACGAGCAGGAAGGTGTTTAGGGATGACAGATCCAAAATAGGGCACCAAGAGTTCTCTTTCCTGGGCACCAGGAACAGCCTGGAGTAGAAACCCTGTCCCCTTTGCTCTGTTGGCAGAGGTTGAATAGCCCTGATACTGAGAAGAGAAAGCACTTGCTTTTGGGCCTCTGTCCACTGGTTTGGAGGAAGATATGACAATCTGCTTGGGGTTTGCAGAGAGTGGAAATAGAATCTGTATCCTTGTGATACAATGTTTAAGACCCATCAGTCCTGGGTAATATACTCCCTTTTTTTGCATGCAGGGCAAGTTTTCCTCCTAGGGTTGCAAGTACTTGGGCATGGCTGGGAAGGATTAAGAACAAGTCATTGTGAACTTTTTCCACAGGGGTGTGGCTTACCACTCCCAGTTTTTCAGGTGGGAGCACTCCATTGTTTAGATCTGTGCATACCCTGAGACTGTTTTCTTTGTGGTCTGGGTTTGGGCTGAGAAGGTCTGGAAGGGACTGGAAAGGACCAGTTTTTTGCTGACCAATGCCTACTGAATCTAGGTGTTTGTACCTGTAAGAAATCTTTAACAGTTTGCATGGATTTAGCTTTTTCCTCCATCTTTAAGAACTTCTTCTGCTTTAGAGCCAAACAAACATTCTTGGTTTAATGGAACATCAAGTAATTTTGCCTTGACATGGTCTGGCAAGATTTGTTCCTTCAGCCAAGCATGCCTTCTCAGAACAGACCCAATGACAGCAGCCCTGCAAGATACTTCTAAGGCATCAAAACCACACTGCAAAGTATGTTTACCAACTTGGTTTGCAGAATGCATTAAGTCTTGCAAGTCCTTATTTTCTGCGCAATCCGGAATCAACAACATTTTTTGTTTAATTAGATCAATAATATGCTGCTGGTACTTCAACGTGTGAAACTGGCAATTTAAAGCCCTGATAGCAAAAGCTGCAGAGGTATAAATCTTCTTACCCCATCTGTCTAGAGCCCTAGACTCCCTGTCCGAAGGGGTAGGGATTTTGACTGTAGAAGCCTTAATACCTTTAGGTCCCTGGGAAATGGTCTCTGGATCCGCAGTGGGATTTTTAAAGAGAAATTTGTGAGAGTCAGGTATTCTGTAGTATCTGTCAGGCTTTCTAGGAGCAGATAGTAAAGTATCAGGGGAAAGGCTGGATTCCATGAAGAAATCGACAATATCCAGGACAGGAGGAATAGCTACAGGCCTATGCTGAGGCAAGTCTAAAAATTCCCTGAGTCTCTTTTTGGACTGAGGGTAGTACCAACGGAGATGCTTTCTTAGGGTATGCAAGGTTTCACTGAAAGAAAGGTCTTCTGGGGGTGGGGGAAGAGGCTGAAGGAATTGAATCCTCTGCATCTAAGTCCTCATAGGTAGATAAGGGTATGTTCTGGTAATCACAGGGGTCACAGTCATCAGACTCATGGTCTGAAGAATCAGAAGTTAAATCAATTTTTTTGTCTTTTTGAGGGGGGAAGGCTGGCTTCCCCTAATTAAAGTAATAAAGTCTTCAGCCATTCTAAGCATTTGTCTCTGTGGCATGAGAACTTGAGAATGTGCTTTGGTCGTTGGTTTCCTAGGTGTAGTGCAAACTCTGGGCCGGAGAAATTCAGTATTTACTCATTAATGAAGTAGTCGGTTTGATATGAACATCGGAGGTCTGAATACATCCTCAGACGCCGGTGCCTGCACAGCGGCTCCGGACCCATCCAAGGTAGAGACATCCGCAGGTTCCATAGTCGAAGAAGCACCTCGCAGCATACCGGACTTCGAAAGGGTCTCAGTAGAGGCCTGCGAATCTGTAGAAGCGGGGCTGCAAAAGCGCCTCTCTGAGTACCGGCAGACTGGCGACTAGCTTAACGGAAGCTGCGTCGGCAGCTTTGGACCTATGCGGTCTGTCTCTGTCTTTTATCTTTGCGTTTTTTCAGAAGATCGGTAGTTGGATGGCTTACCGAAGCCATTTCGGAATAGGAAGAATGAGAGCGAAAAATTTAGACAAAAATAGCCCGACAAATAGTTCGGGCATTGAACAAGGCACAAAACTGACAGCAAGGGACGTCGTGGTCTGGGCCTAAACAGGTGACGCAGTAAGAATGAAAATCTCTGTGAGGTATTTGCTTTCCACAGGCAAGACAATTGTTAACTTTTTCTGACATCGGTTAGAGCAAGAAAAAAGGATCCCCAACAGGGTACTTAGCTTTAGAAGACTTCAGGTTTGAAACTTGAAAAACAAAAATTTCAGGTAGCTGCCAACCGGCACTTGTGAACTGCTTTGGGCTGCCTCACGGCAAGAAAAGTTGATGTAATGGCGTCGGCTGCATGTTTTATAACCCTGACGACCTGAAGTCATGGATGAGTCTACAACATCCGACGCAGCAATCCCAAGACTCTGGTATTCGGGCCGACTGAGGGCTATCTGCAGGCAGATAACCCAAGTGTGATGGCTGCAACAGTGAAACATGAAGAACATCAAAAGTTCCTTAAGCAGGGGAGTGTCAAATCCTTAACACCCACAAGTAAGAGTTACGTGATCCATATTTCACTCCTCAGCACACTTCCAAAGGATGCTTTCCTGCTGCAGGCACCCACCTCATTAAAACATTTTATTGTTGCATACTCATACTGAAGTCTGTCTCAATAAGCCTTGTTACCTTTTCCTTCAAGTTCTTGTCCAGGACCATGCCCTTTATTTGTTTAAAGACTGTGAACAGATAATTGATAATGCCCACTTGGCAGTTCATAACCAAAAACACTGGAGTGTTGAGGTATATATACCTTTTTTAAATTATGCAAAATACTACTCTGTCTCACTAGGGAGCATATTCAGTCCAGACTTAAGCTTGTACCCTCTTCTGGTTTCTAATGAAAGACCATCACTGAGCTTGTTACAGATATCTTATATCTCAAACATGCCTCCCCCCCCCCCAGCAGGGCAGGTACATGTCTGTTTAAGAACACTGAATCAGTCAAGGTCTCCTCTGCCTTCCACTTAAAATACCAGGAGATTAAATTTAGAATATTGACAAAAGGAGAGATCTCCATTGGGGAGTCAGAAGAGATGGTTTCTTGTTGTTTATATTTAATCCCGTGGGAGAAAAGATCTGCAAAGTGTAGGCGACATCCCCTCCCTCAAGGTCTGAATCCGATGAATCAAATGAGATGGGAAGTTGCTCTCATTTTCATGGAGAAGGCTGCAGACCTTTACCAGAACCAGCTAAACAGTGAAGTATCTGAGAAGCAAGAGCTGCAAGAAAATGGTATGAACAAGTCATCTTGCAATTTTGACAGTGTCAAGTACTTGACAGAGGTGGATGAGGAGAAAGGAAGTCTGAATGAGATGATCAGAGCAGAAGCCCATGTAGTTCCATCTCTCACCAGCTCATCTGTTGATGATCAGAAGCCTGAAAGTCAGATTTTTAAACTTCAAATACACTACAAAGAATTAAATAATAAGATACATAAATAGAGATAAACTTACTACGGCTGAAACTGCATAAGACTATTGGTTTTACAGGTTGGAGATAAAGAAACCAAAAGCCAGAGAAAACCCTGCTTCTTGAAGATGCACAGTAAGGTGCACATCCAGATCATGATCCTGTGCAGTTTACAAGGAAGATAATATGCAGAAAGGAATAAACTGCAGACAATCTTACAAGCCAAATACATAGACATAGATGGGGAACATGATCAACCAAGAGTCACAACCAACCCTGATGAAAGACTTGAGGACTGTGGCAATCAAGAATTCCTGAGACAAGACTCCTGAGGCAACCTCCAAATGAAATGGTACAAAAGGAACTGTCCCAAAAAGAAAGCAGGATATCCACTGTAAACAGTCCTGTTAAATTGGTAGATCACAGAAAAAAACAGGCAGACACGTTATGTTCCAGATTTAATAAGGATTTTAAGGAATGAAGGCAAGTTTCATTATTAAAATGCCTTTGAATTTTTTTTACAAAAGCTTGATTTTGTTGTAAAGAGCATATAAAATACAAAGTGGAGTACTAAGGTTACTATTAAAAATGCTTAATATGATGTAATACACAATGTCTCTCAGTTATAGTGGAAATATTTTCTAATTTAGAAAGGAAATGTTAGATAGAATGGTATGCACCATTAAATGCTAATGAGTTGCTTATAGTGATTTGCAGGTCATGTGGTATAGAAAAATTCAGTTACATTATAACCCTCATGGTGTTTAGATTGCAACTACAGTCTCTGTGCATTTTTAAAACCTCCTGACATGACAAAAAAACAGGCTTCTGTGCAACCCTAATGTAGTGCCCCTTTTGAGGAACAGCATAACTGCGGAAATGGACAAAATAGGTTATTTAGAGGCAAACATAATATTCAAGAAAGGTGTACCTTAACAGATGAATATGATCCATGGCAAAAATGACAAAGCAGAATTACTTGAATGCTTGCTGACTCCTCATCAGTTCCCTTGTCTACCACACCCAAATGAAAAAATTTAATTTCCTCAGATAGGAAATTGCTAAATGTCTCCTGTATAACATCCACCACTTTCTGGGAAATCACATCTCTCAGGAGTACTAGCCTGCAGTGCTTTGATACTGGGCTAAAGTTGGTCCATCCTGCTGAATCAATAGGTTCACCTGGAAAAAGAGGAAACTCTGGTTCCTCATGTGCTATGTACAGCAGATGAGAGAACCACATTCTCCTTGATCCCAAGGGGGCTAAAACAATGAATTGTGCTCTTCTACTTTTGCTAGAACCTTTTGATTCATGGCAAGGGGTAGAAAAGTGTAAAGACAGACTTTAGTCCCACTTTTTGAGAAGGTATTACTTACCCAGGACTTTTTTTTGCAAGGGTGCTGGAAAAAAGGAAACGAGGGAGCAAGTTATTCTCCCTTGCTGCATACAGATTCATCGTTGCTGTGCTGCATTCACTCTACTACTTTTGTACCACTCCCTCATTTATCATCATCATCACCCCCTCTTTCCCACTTTCTACATGGGGTCGGGGAAACGTGTTAACCATCGCCATCTCTCTCAATTCAATGCCACACTCCTGCCTTATTCGACACTCATGCCAGACTGTCACAGATCTTCTTTCACACAATCCATCCACCTCTTTCCTGCACATCCTCGTGTCCTCCTACCATCTTCCTGTCTGTCCCAAATCTTCCTCACCAGACTGTCTTCTGCTTTTCTGCATATGTGCCTGAACCACTGTAATCTGTTCTCTTTGATCTTTTCTGCAATTGGAGCTACTTTGGCTTCTGCTCTTATGTCCTCATTTCTTCGTCTGTCCCACAGAGTGCATCCTACCACCCTTCTCAGGCACTTAATTTCCATCATCTCTAGCGTCTTCATCTGTTCTGCCTTTACTGCCCAGGTTTCTGTACCATACAGTAGTACTGGTTGCACCACTGTCTAGTACATCTTACTTTTCAGCTTCTTTGGCATTCTTCTGTCAGACTACACTTGACACACTAAGCCAGTTAGCTACAGCCCCTCAGATTCTAGCTTTGACCTCTTCATTCGACTTCCCTTCACCTCGAACACCCCTCCTAGATGCTTGAAGCTATTTACCTGCTCCACCATCTTCCCTTCCATCTCAGTTTTCAGCTTCTTCTGATTTCCTCAGTTTGCTGCCATTACCATGGTCTTATCTGTGCTTAGTTACATCCCATGTGCCTTCAGTTTTCCATTCCACTGCTCTATACTTTGCTGGAGTTCTTGCTCAGGGTCTACCTGTAATGCCACATCACCCGCATACAGCAACTTTGTTGCGCTGTTCTCTCAAACCTGTTTGCTAATGTAGTCCATCACCAGCATGAACAGCAGTGGGCTCAGAGCTGAACCCTGGTGTACACCCAGTCCTACTGGGAAGCCCACTTTGAGGCCGAACACTGTCTGTACTTGAGTCACTAATTCTACCAAAGTTTCTGGGACTTCAAACCACTGCAGCACTGCATAGAGCAGCTTTCTTGGGACCTTGTCATATGCTTTCTCCAAGTCTAGGAATGCTCCAGTTGGACTCTTTCCTCGAATCTAGCTTCTCAAATATCTGTCTCACTGCACACCTCAGGTCAGTTGTGCTGCATGTGATAGGAGTTTGATGCCTCTGTACTGCACCCAAGGTGGATAAAACTGGGGCTAACCAGACCTGGAACCTCCAAGGCCAATGCAGGACTGGTGAATTAGCTAGGTTTTCTTTCAAACTACAGGTTTCCTTTGCACTTGTAGTTTTTCAGTGTTTTTCATCTTTATTTTATGGGCTTTATTATGACAGCAACCATAAGATGCTGGAATTTTGCTCCTAAAGATATGTGGTTCGGCTAAGGTGACCAGGCACCTCTGGTCTAGAAAAGTTAAATTTCCTAACCCCGGGTTGAGCCTTTTTATTAACAATTTTGCAGTACTCTTAATTTAGGATGTCAGATGACTTTCCCAAATACACCAAAGATGGCAGTCAGAATGAATTTGTCCTCCACAGACACATTTTTTGCTAGTGACCTTTTTCTGGGGTTAGTATGTCACCCCCCCCCCCCCGGAAATAATTCCAAAAATTCAGACACTAAAACTATTTTATAAGATAACCAAGCCAAGTGCATATATTCTGCAGGAATTGGAGGTCTGGGAAAACATGCCAAGCTCCCCTGAACTGAAGCAAAGTAATCATACCCTTACCCTCCCAAGCATTCCAATGCTTTTTTGGAATTTGAGCCATAACACATCCACCCGGAGGTGAAAATCCAACATTATGTAATAGGAATACAGATGTGGTCACCACAAAAAAACATCTGGAGCGCTACTTGAAGGACAAAATACATCATATACCTATATACTGCACCTGTTGACCAAGCCTGCCTTGAATTTCTGGGAACTGTACTGATTTGGATAAATTTTATTCTCATATTTTGCACTTCTGTTCAGACAAGTTTGAACGTGACAGTGACTCTTCCAAAAAGGTACTGCATCTATTCACCTACTCTGTCAACTTTCTCTCTAAATGTTGTACTATAAGACAAAAGCAATTTAAGTTTTATTTAAATGCATTTTGATATTGGTCAGGAAATTCATGAATACTATTTTTATTTTCACAGAAGAACTGATACATAATGCCTTCACCCCAAGTGTTATAATCATACTCAAAACGCTGATTGCGAAGACACAAAGTTTATACTCTCTACCAGAAATATTTATGCAAAATTCACCTGATATTCTCCATGTACCAAGAGACACTTAAAAATACATACTGTAACATAATGCAGTGGGTAATTTAGGATTACTAAATGCTGGGATCCTGGGGGCTATAAATAACATCTCTACCAGGATTCTGTCCAGAAAGCCTGCACTGCTTTTCTTACATTTCTGGGCAGCTGTCTGTACACTATCAGGTGCTCCCCAGTCCCTTAGGATGCTTCTGGTAAGTGCTGCCAACTCCATGTTTTTTTTCTAGTAAAACAGTTACTGTGTAGGAGGAAGAACAGATACAGAAGAGGAAAAGAGGTAGACACAGTGAGAGAGATGAAGTTGATATAAAATACAGAGTAAGAGATGTATAGCAACTATATTGCTTACAGCTTTAAGAGATTTTTTTATTTCACATTTTAGACAGAATCCATTTCAATAAATGTTAATTCTGAAGACTTGTACAAGAAAACTATATACAAACTAAAACAATGTCTGGTATGTGGCTGCAAAACTTAATGTACAATGACACTAACAATTCAATTGCACTAAATGAAATGAAAATGAACAGAATTAAATGAAAATCTACTCTGGTCTGCTAAGCCAGAAAAAACACAGTTACATGTGTATCATCATACATAACAGAAAAGGTCTTTCTGTATCAGTTGATCTGCAAGGTCTCCCCATTCCCACCCACCCCAGTAGATCTACTGCTGGATTCACAAGCTCTCCTTTTCCAGTTCTGCACATTTTTTTTTCTTTCTTTTTCTTCCCACCAAAGTTCTGGCACTTGGTGGAGGAAGGGGGCAAACAGTACTCAGTCTATGCAAAATCACTCTCAAGAGAAAACAAAGACCTGACACCTACACTGCTAATAAGTAACATACCAGTATATATTTGCTAGACTTACAAGGAACTCCAGCTGTGACTGGATGTGCTATCGAAGCACAGGAAAGTATCTGTAATCCACTAAGGAAGATCAATTTCGACTATGAATATCTCTATTATACTTAACCATTGAAGGCTCTGCTTGGTTGGTTTATGACTGGGTCGTATATCCCAAAGCAGTAGAATCCCACAAGATGGAAGAAGCTGGAGAACAGCCAAAAAGACTGAGAATCAGAAGTCCTGAAGTAATGAGGTACCATGCCTAGAGCTAAGGCTTTTTATTTTATTTATCCTTTGTTGACTGCGTTAGCCCCAGTAGGCTAGTAGCCTCTTTTCTGGTGAAACTCTAGGTGGTATTTAGACTACAAGGAGAAATCTGGCCAGGGCATCAGGGAACATGTTGTCCATTTTTATTATACTTGATATCTGTACTACCTTCAGACTGTACTGCATTGTTTGATTGTACTTGCCTCTGTGACCAGGTTCTTGCTGAAAAGGGTCTTCAGATCAGCCGACCCACCAAGTTACCAAACAGTAACTGAAATCAACTTCCTCTACTCTTTTTGATAGGTGCCATGGGATCTTTTACATCCACTAGAACTACTACCAACTCGAGTACAGCACCCTATTCGTTAGCCAGTATTAGTTTTCCACATTGCACTCTCTTATTTTATTTTTTTTAATTCTTTTTAATTCTTCTATATCTGAGCAAAAGGGATAGACACCCAAGGTGCAGGGTGTCAAGGGGAGAGATTGCACTACTAGTAAACACAGAGTGCCTCTCAGAAAGCAGTAGATGTCCTTCTCTTTACTGTTATAGTATTCTTTACAATAGGGATCCCCTACCAAGGGCATCCAGACGTTCAGCCAGTATACTTCGGTTGTAAAGGATACGCAGTATGTCACAAGTATGGTCTCCACACACAGTGTAGGGCATAAAGATGACGTCAGGATGCATCATCCTCAGAACTGAAAATGCCCCAGCAGGAATGACAGTCCAAGTATAAAAATAGGTAACAAATACATCCAGAAGAAAAAAAAAGGAACAGGAGGAGGAGAGAGGGAGCAAATACTGCAACAGTGGACAGAAGGACATCTACTGTTATGGTAAGATTTTACACAACTGTACTATGTCCTTCCATATCACTGTTGCAGTACTTTATTTACAATGGGAAGAGCGCAAAAGCTCAGAAAGAAGACTGGGAGGAGGAAAGGCCAGCAGAGCCCTCTAGGAAGCCATGGAGAATGGCCCTGGCAAAACCAGCTCTGGCCCTAGAAATCACATCTAACTTATAGTGCTTGGTAAAGATATGCACATAAGTCCAGGTTGCTGACTCAAGAATAGAATTAGTATCTACACCCTTGAAAAAAGCATCAGGAACAGCAACAACTCTTGTGGAATGAGCCTTAACAGAAGAAGGAAGGCTCTACCCAGGAAAAAATAGCAAACAGAAATGGCTTTAGATACCCAATAAGAAATGGTTTGCTTGGAAACAGCCAAACCTAAAGACCAAGGATGAAAACAAACAAAAAAGCTGTTCAGATTTACTAAAAGCTTTAGTCTTATCCAAACAAAATCTGAGTCATCAATGCAAATCCATGTGCAAACTTCAATAGCAGACTATGAAGAAGGGAAAAAGTGGGCAAATAAATAGGCTGATTAAGAGACAACTCATTAACCACATTGGGCATAAAAGAAGGATTAGTATGGAGGGACACCCAGTCCTTATGGAAAGCCAGAAAAGAAGGAACAGCCATAAGGGCTTGCAGCTCAGACACCCATCTGGCAGAAGTAGGGTCCAAAAGTAAAACAGTCTTCCAAGAACAATGCTGCAAGAAAGCTAAAGCAACAGGCTCAAAAGCAGCTCGTCAATTTTTCTAAAACAAAATTAAGGTCCCAGGAAGGAGAGGCAGGCTTAATGTGAAGGACACCTTTAGGAAACTGTTTAGCCTCAAATCTAGAGGCTAAAGGGGGAGTCAAATGCAGACAAGCAGAGATAGCTGATAGGTGGGCCTTAACAGAATAATATGCCAACCCAGCATTGAGCAAATAACCCAAATGAGGGAGAAAAAAAAAGTTATGTACTCACCATAACATTCCATCTGAGTAGTTGTACTTCATTTGTCTTCAACCTGTGGGTTATGGATCCGAGACGGCAACTTTAACTAGCATCAGCTCCGAGCTCCAAACTCCTCCCCTTACCCATAAATACACCTCCACTGCCTTCGATCCCCAGATCGAGTTTACTGAACCTTATAACCCGACCTGAAAACTTTTCTTGTGACCAATACTGCAGCCCATAAGCTGATCATATGCCAAGGTCCGGGGTAAGGAGGGAGGGACGGTTGAAGACAAATGATGTACAACTACTCAGATGGAACGTTATGGTGATTACCTAACTTCTTTATCTGAAATAGTTTACTTCATTTGGTCTTCAGCCTGTGGGACAGAGTCCCCAGCTACTAAACTCCTGGGAGGCCTTCATGGAAGGATATTCTGGAGCACCGCAGAACCAAAGGATACTCTCCTTCTGGAGTCAAACCCAATTTGTAATGAGAAATAAATGTATGAGATGAGGACCAAGTAGCTGCAGAACAAATATCATCCAAAGACACTCTAGGCCAAAAAGCCACAGATGTAGCCATGGACCTAGTGGAATGAGCTTTCACCTGACCTGGAGGAGACATGCCTCTTGTCCTTATAGACCTGCAGGATGCATGAAGAAAGCCATCTAGCTATAGTGACCTAAATTTTTTGTCCTGTGTAAATAGAATCGCAATGGTCTGTGAACATCCAACATGTGGAGATTATATTCCAACTTGTTCGTAAAATTGGGAAAAAAACACAGGCAAGTTGATGGTCTGATTGATATTGACTGGTGATGCCACCTTAGGAAGAAAGGATGGATTGGTTCGAAGGGAATCCCTATCTTTGTGACAAATCATGTAAGGAATTTTTCGACAAGGCCTGTAATTCTGAATCCCTTTTTGCAAAGGTAATAGTCACCAGAAAAGCTGTTTTCCAAGATAAAAATTTCAGATCTGCAGTTGTGGCAGGCTCGAAAGGCGGAGCGACCAAAGCTTGAAGAACCATATAAAGGTCCCATGGGGGAACAGGATCTTTGAAAGGGGGGCGTAACAAAAAGGTGATCTTGCTAAAGGCTTTACACGGTCTGAAAGAGGCTAAAGAGGCAAAATTCTCACCCACATGAAAATGAGATATGGAAGCCAACTGAACTTTGACAGTAGAAGAACTAGCTGCGTGTTGAAAAATATCAGCTAGAAAATCAAGAATGGTGGAAATAGGAGCCGTGAAAGGGTCTAAGCTCCTTTGAGAGACCCAAAAAAAAGTGTTTCCACTTGCTGCGATAAACCTTCCTGGTCAAAGACTTATGAGAAGCCACCAAAATAGATCTAACTGAGGAGGATAGTCCAGGAGTCCTAGCAATCACGGGAACTGGAGCAGCCAAGCTGTGAGCTTCAGGCTGTCCAGATGCGGATGAGGCACCCCTGAAGGGTGTGAAATTAGATCCTGAATGGGATCTAGGATCCAAGGAGAAGCCAGAAGGTGAGACCAAAGAAAGGGAAACCATACCTGGCGAGGCCAAAATGGGGCAATGAGGATCACTTTGCTCCCTAGTCGACGAGCTTTCTGTAGAAACCTCGGAATGAGAGGTACTGGTGGGTAAGCATACAGAAGACTGGGAGGCCAAGACAGAACAAGAGTGTCTCTGGGGGACTCCCCCGGCAGGGGGTTCAGAGTGCAAACTTGCTGCACTTCGTGTTGGAAGGAGATGCGAAGAGATCGGAGCAAGGTTGACCCCACTCGCTGAAGAACTGTTCTGCTACTGACAGATTCAGAGACCACTCGTAAGGCATCAGAATGGTCCAACTTAGCCTGTCTGCTAGGATGCTGGACCATCCCAGAATGTGGGTTGCGATAAGAAAGTGACTGGTGGAGATCGCCCATTCTCACACTCTCATGGCCTCGTGACAAAGGGGGTAAGATCTGGTCTCTCCCTGTTTGTTGATACACCAGACCACTGACATGTTGTCTGACTGAATAGCAATTGCCCCCAGAGGAAGAAAGGCATAAAGGGCCTGCAACGCTAGAAGGACCGCCCTCATCTCTAGGACATTTATGTGCAAGCTGGTCTCTATGGGGGACCACAGGCCTTGGACTGTCCTGCCCGAACAATGCCCATCCCCACCCGAGTTTGGAGGCATTCATGGTCACTGTGGCTTGGGACGGGGCTGGAACAAAAGGTCGTCCCTCTAGGATTTCCGGAGAGCACATCCACCATGTGAGGGACGGCCGACAGAGTCGACTGAGTTGAATTGGGAATGTCAATGGCAGTTCCAACAGGGACCATTGTACAGCTAGAGTCCACTGTAGAATTCTCATGTGCAACCGAGCACACGGGAGAAGAGTTATGGTCACCTCCATCGAGCCCAAGGCCCACAACACTGATTCCGCCATTGGGAGATGAGAGTGGTAGATCAGGGAGACATGCATCCTCAGGTTTTGAACTCCCTCCGAGGTCAGGAAGATTTTGCACTGAAGAGTATCTATCTATCACCTGTACAGGATCTAGGAGAGATTTGGATGCATTGATTGCGATTCCCAAATGCAGGGCAAGAATAAGGAAATAATCCTTGGTTCGGGAGAGTAGACACCTGGTGGAAGCAGTGAGGAGCCAGTCGTCCAGGTACGGATAGACCTGAATCCCCTGAAGCCTCAGGTGAGTCGCTACAACCGCCATCACTTTGGTAAACACCCTGGGGGCTGTGGTGAGACCAAAGGGTAGGGCTCGAAATTGGTAATGATTGACTCCTAGCTGGAAGCAGAGGAACCTCCTGGAGCGTCTGTGCATTTTTATGCGATAGTAAGCATCCTGGAGATCTAACATGCACATGCAGTCGCTCTCTTGCAGGTACAGCATGATGGACTGTAATGTGACAATCCGGAACTTCTCTTTGCCAACTGACAGGTTCAGGGTAGAGAGGACCAGAATGGGCCTCAAGTCCCCCGTTTTCTTTGGCACCAAAAAGAACATGGAGTAAAAGCCCGATCCGGACTGATCTGAGGAGACGTTTTTGATGGCTTGTTTTTCTAGCAGCTTGGAAATTTCATGTGCTGCTGCCTCCCTTTGCGTGGGTGGTATGTCTAGGAGGTGTCTGGAAGATTTGTGGGAACCCACGGAGGGGACAGAGTATCCTCTGGATATGATCTGAAGCACCCAGTGGTCCATTGTTATGGACTCTCATTCAGGAGGATGGATCAAGGAACTCTCCTGAGCAAGTTCCTTCTTAGTAGCTGCTGCTACCACCATGGCGTCTACGGGGGTGCCCTTGTTCCATGCTGGTCTGTCTATGGGGGGGCTTAAGATCTTATCCGGTCTTTTTGGGATAGGTTCCATGGTGTCTGGTTCCTTCCATGCCTGCGAGGTGACCAGATCCACCAAAAGATCCATGGGAGGGGACACCCAGGAAGTAGATGGGCCTGTGCCGAAAGCCTCCAGGAACACAGACTCATCAGAAGAAGGTTTGGGGGCAGACCAACCTCCCCGTTGGCACAGGATTTCCATGATGTCTCCAAAGGAGACTTCCTCGGGAGGTAACCTAGGGTAATCGTCTCCATCATACAAATCTGTGTCCTCGGTGAGGGACTCAGGGGAGTCCAAGTGCCTCCTTTTGCACGTATGCTTGCAAGGTACCTCTCTGGGGGGAGCTCACAAGTTACTTGTTTCTCAGGGGGAACCGTCTGGAGCTCTTCGAGCACGGGCTGTCCCTCTGGTAAAACAATGGGGATCGTAGACAGAGCCGAGGGGGTCTGGGTGGAGTCTGAGGGGGCAGTCAGGGGTCTCGATCCAGTGGAGATGACCCGTTCTACCACGTCAAATGCCGAAGGAGAGCAAACCTCCTGAGAAAACAATAAGGAGGCCAATCTCCCTGGGTCCGATGAGAGAATCTGAGTCAGGCCTAAGGTGGACGGAGCTCCAAGGGAGGGAATCTGACCCGACAAAGTCAGAGCCAAAGGAAAAGGTTCCACTCCCTCGGATCCGACACCCAAGCTTCGGCTCTGAGAGCGGCTCTGATCCGAGCTGGTCGGATCCGAAATGCTCCAGGCAGCTGTCGGCATCGAGGAAGCAGATACCGTCGGCGCTGACCCCTGACCAAAGCCAACCTCGGATCCGAATACTCCAAACCCGAAGGTTGGATGGGAGAAGGAGATATAGATTGGAAAAAAGGAAGCAAGCTTCCCCCTCCTGAGGGAAGGGGGGCTGGCAAGACCCCCATCTGGATCTGAGTACGCATAAATCTCCTCATCATTTTATCCAGATTAATGTCCGACAAGGACCAGGTGGACCGCGACGAGGCCATGGACTCCGACCTTGCAGGTCAGCGCACCGATGCCTGAGAATCTGAATGTGCCTCATCTGGCTCTGGGGAGAACCTTGGAGATCAGAGCCGAGGAATCTTGGTAGGTGAAGTGAGGTCCAGAGACCTCTCTCTTTTCCCTCGCCTTCGACTCTCTCTCTACCCCTTTTCTGCTCTGCTACCACAGGCTTTGGTACAGAAGGTTGAGTCCCAGCTTGGGAGGGAGGAGAAGCCAGGGGAAGAGAGGAAGGAGAGGCAGCCACAGCAGCTGCTGTGACCGAAGCAGGAGATGAGGAAACATATTCTAAAGGGGAAGAAGGCCAACTTGGCCTTCCTATCTTTAATGGTGCGGGGGTTGAAGCCCGCACATATGCTGCAGTCCACACTCAGATGGGCAACACCCAAGCACAAAACACACAGTGTGTGGCCATCTGCAGGGGATAATTTATGGCCACACTCTGTGCAATGTTTGAAAACAAGCTTTTCAGCCATACTGCCAGAGTAGAACGAGAACTTGAGAAAAAAAGATAGTTTCTTTCCAACTGGCACACACACACCCACTTACCACACTTGTACACAAAAAACACTGAGGAGGTGGAGGGGAAGCTACAATCTACACAACAGTACAAACTACTCTAACTATCCTAAAACTCTAACTCTATGCACCAAGTGAGGGGAGGAGAAAGGGGACCTATACTAACACTTCCTAACAAAATTCTGTAGAAAAAAGATGCTCACAAAGGTTTTACCCACTTGACTAGTTGGAGCTCAAGAGACACGATGCAAAAGCTATCCGCGGCAAATGAGATCTGGGGATGGAAGGCAGTGGAGGTGTGTTATGGGTAAGGGGAGGAGTTTGGAGCTCGGAGCTGATGCTAGTAAAAGCTGTCGGCTTGGATCCGTAACCCACAGCTTGAAGACCAAATGAAATAAACTACTTCAGATCCAAAGTAACATTCATAGTAAGTGGATCCAGTTTATGCGAAAGACACCAAACAGAAAACCTCTTCCACTACTAGGAAATCTTACTTATCCAAAATGGGTTTACTGGCCTCCCGCAGGACCTGAAGCACACCCTCAGAAAAAAGGTGTCTGCAGGGGATCAAATCCCTATCACCCACAATTGTCAGTTGAAGAGTGGACAGGTAGGGATGGATGAGATTCCTTGTCTTGTGAGTCCACCCTCTGAGGTAACTTGTGAGGATTGCCTTGGCAAGATGCAGAAGAGGAGGGAAACAATGCTTTTTGGGCCAAAAGGGAGTCACCAGCAAGATTTTGGGAGAATTCTGTTTTTATCTTGAACAGGACTTCTGGAATGACAGGAAGGGGAGGGAAGGCATAAAGAAATATCCCCTTCTAAGAAAAAGAGAGGATGTTCACCTTCCAGACCAGAGGCCATGGGACTCTTTCACAAAATACAGGAAGTAGTCTGTTCAGAGGGAAGCATCTACTTGATGAGTACCCCACTGGTGGACAATGTCCAGAAACACATCCCTGTGCAGCACCACTCATGAGATTGTGTAATGGACCTATTCAGAGAATCTGCCACTATATCCTGATCTGATGGAATGTAAACTGCCTGAAGGGTCATCTGTTACTGGATAGCCAGCTCCCAAACCTGAAGGGCTAACCTGCAAAGGGTTAAGACCATATCTCACCTTTGATTGCTGATATACCATATCACTGTGATATTTTGTCTCCGAGAATCTTGATGGCTCCTAGAAGACAAAGAAAATTAAAAGCCTCAAGAGCCAAGCAGGAGAGCTCTCATCTCTAACACTGATGTGGTCTTTTTTTTGATGAAGCAAACAAAGGCCCTGTACCTTCAGATGGTCAAAGGAGGCTCCCCATCCCATGTCAGAGGCATCTGTGAAAAGTTCCCGAGAGGGGATCGGAGGTTGAAAAGGAAACCCTGGGTCGAGGGACAACTGACAAATCCACCAGTGAAGTTCCAGCTTGAGGTGTGGAAGAAGAGGGACTAGAAAATCTAAAGGATGCGAATGTTGATGCCAAACTGACTTTAGAAACCACTGAGGCCTTCTCATTTAGATCTTGGCTAGAGGGAGAATAGGAATGGTGTAAGTCATGTAACCCAAAGCCCTCAGAAAACCTTTGGCTATGACTGAGGCCAGAGGAAGAAGGGATTGAGAAAGAAAACAATGAGAGTTAAGGCCTTGGGAGGAGACAGGGATGCCAGCATTGTAACCGTCTGGATCCTGCAACCCAGAAGAACATGATCCTAAGAAGTCGCCAGGAATGACTTCTGGAGATTTACTGTAAACCCTAGGCTTTACAGAAGAGAAATGTCAAAGTGTAGATGTTATAGTAAGTTCTCTTGAGAGGAGGTCTGAATAAGCAGATCATCCAGGTAGGGAAAAACCTGTATCCTCCTTAGCCTGCAAAAAGCAATCACAGGTGTGAGGCATTTGGTGAAGACCCTTGGGGGGAGTAGGGAGGCAAAGCAGAGAACTGAAAATGCCAGGAAGCAACAAAGAAACTTAAAAACGTCCTGAAAAGGGGATGAATAGAAAGAAATGTGTAGGTAAGTATCCTTGAGATTCAGGGAAACTAGAAAAGCCTGAGGAATCGGGGATGTTCATCGTCCATACAGCTGCAGTCATAACAGATGGGTTATCCTGCCGTCAGGCGGGTCCTCGGTCAGCCGAATTCCAAAGTCTAGGTCCGGCGTCGGTTGTCGTCGCTTCTTCCCTGACGTCAGTGCGGCAGGGGTATAAAAGAACCAGCCGACGCCATTTTCTTCAGTCTTTTTTGCCGCATGGTGCCCGAAGCAGAAGCAGTTCGCAAGTGCCGGTCGGCCAGCTCCTGAGATTTACGAAAGTATTTCAGTCGAAGTCTTCTTGAAAGCTAAGTACCCCGTTGGGGAAACTTTTCTTGCCTCAGACCGATGTCAGACAAAGTTAATAATTGCATTTCATGTGGGAAGCAAATACCGCATAAGGATTTCCATTCCTTCTGCATTCCTTGCTTGGGCCCAGACCACGACGTCTCGGCCTGTCGTTTCTGTGCTAGATTCAACAAATGCACTATTAAGCGTTGGGCGGAGTTCGCCCAACACTATTTTGGTAAAAAATTTAATTACATTATGTCGTCGGATACTCAGACTCCAGTTTTGAGTAAAAGACGCAAAGATAAGGACCGACATATGCGGTCCGCGACTTCTACCGGCACCACGATAAAGCTGGCTACAGGTGCTCCGGTTCTCAGCGAGGCGCCTACGCAGCCCCTGAGTACCGATGATGCTTCTTTGGCGGTGTCTTCTGTGCCCGAGGTCGCAGGCTCCTCGGCCCCCACTCCGACTACAAATACCGACGCCACTCTTGGCGGGGAAACTCAGACTTTAGACAGGCCTGCCACCTCTCAAGGTGTCTTCAGGCCTTCCTCTTTTTCCATTAAGGCTTTCACAAAATCTAAAATAGCCATGAAAACTAAAAGACAAGCTCCACAGAGCCCCTCTCAAGGCCCCATGCCTAAAAAACAGATGCTCAAAATGGCTGAGGATTTGATTACTCTTATCAGGGTTCTCAACCCCTCGGACAAAAGGCCCAGATTGGAGGAAGACTACCCTTCCTCAGACCAAGCCTCTATTACCTCAGAACATTCTGAGGACCAGGAATATTCATATTCCCCTTTTGAAGATTCTGATGCTGAGAAGTCCATTCCCTCGGTCTCCCCCCCTGAGGACTATTCTTTTGGGGAAACCTTACATACCTTGAGGGAACACTTTCACTGGGAAGGCCAAGATTACTCAGATTCCAAGAAAAGGCTCAGGGATTTTCTCTTGCTTCCTCAGCACAGGCCTCTGGCTATCCCTCCTGTATTGGATATTTTAGATGATGTGTACACAGAAGCCAGCCTCAACCCAGATTCTTTACCTCCAGCTCCTGTTAAACCTGACAGGTATTACCGGGTCCCTGATTCACACCAATTCCTATACAAAAGCCATGCTGCTGACCCAGAAACTATTTCACAGGGTCCCAAGGGAATTAAGGCCTCTACTGCCAAAAACCCATTACCTTCAGAGAAAGATTCCAGAGCTTTAGAAAGGTGGGGGAAAAAGGTATACACCTCGGCCACTTCAACCATGAGGGCATTAAACTGTCAGTTCCATATGTTAAAGTATCAACAGTTTTTGTTATCACAGTTGAAAAGCAAAATGACACAACCTGAACAACTAGATTTAAAGGAGTTGCAGGATTTGTTGCATAGTGCAGAGCAAGTGGGTAAACATACCTTGCAATGTGGTTTTGATGCTTTAGAGGCCTCATGTAGAGCTGCTGTTACAGGGTCTGTCATACGTAGACATGCTTGGCTCAAAGAGCAAACCTTACCAGATCATGTTAAAGCTAAACTACTAGTGCACCTCTTCAAAAAGATGTATTGTTTGGTGTTAAAGCTGAGGAGATACTAAAGAAAATGGAGGAAAAGGCAAGATCAATGCAAACAGTGAAAGATTTCCTACAGGTACAACCTCCACGTTTCAGCAGAAACTGGCCTTCAAAAAATTGGTCCTTTCCAGCCACGGACAGACCTCAAAGAGGTAGATACAGGCGCCCGAGGGGTAGAGGGCAATCTCAAGGATCATTTAGAGCCAGACAATGGCAAGCACCTACACCAAGAGGTGGAGAAGGTAGATAACAGTCATTCAGAAAGCAGACACAATGACTTTCCCCTTTGCATGCCAAGCAAAGCTTTAATGGCAGCACCTTTAGGTGGAAAACTGGCATTATTTTAAAAAAATTGGCATATTGTCACAAAAGACAAATGTATCCTGGACATTATAGACAGAGGCTACAGATTCCATTTTCACACCCTTCCAAAAATGAGAGGCATGCCAAACCTGCCACAAAATCAAAGGGCAGAGGCACAAAAACAAATTTCAGCTCTCATGGACATGAAAGCTATTCAAGAGGTACCTGCAAAAGAACAGGGTCAAGGTTTTTATTCCAGACTATTCCTGGTACCAAGGAAGGACAAAGATTGGAGACCTATTTTGGACCTATCCATCCTAAACACATATTTACTCGTACCAAAATTCAAGATGCTCACATTACAGCAGCTTCTTCCCATGCTGGGCAAGGAGTCTTGGCTGGTAACATTGGACCTCAAGGAGGCATACCTGCATGTCCCTATCAGACAAGATTGCAGAAGATACCTCAGATTTCTTGCAGGTTCAACCCATCATCAATTCTCTGCATTGCCCTTTGGCTTATCTACTGCGCCCAGAGTGTTTACGAAATGCCTGGCATCAGTAATTGCCTTCTGCAGACTTCAAGGGATACAAATATACCCATATCTGGACGACTGCCTGATCCAAGCGGACAGCAAGCACATACTTCTGAAACACCTGGCGTTTGTAATAAAATTGTTGAAATTTCTGGGATACACAGTCAACAAAAAGAAATCAAAACTAATACCCTCTCAAGCAATAATTTTCCTGGGTGCCAGCTTGAATACAAACACCCAGATGGCTTACCTCACGCCAGAGAAGCAAGGGCAACTATCTCAGTACTTCAGAAAAATGGCAACCTTCACCAGGCTGACTGCAAGGAAAGTCCTGCAGGCTCTGGGATTCATGGCATCTTGCATCCTGCTGATCCCATGTTCAAAGCTGCATATGAGGAAACTTCAATGGTACCTAAAAAACATATGGTCTCAACACAGCCACAGTTTGGAAACAATTATACCACTCATTCCATGTCTTCAAAAGGAATTTCTGTGGTGGGCTCAAGCATGCCAAAGAAACATAGGTCTCCCCTTCTGCATGCCTCAAGCAAATCAAATCATCACAACAGACGCCTCTGACTACGCCTGGGGGGCGCACATGACAGATCAGTGCATTCAGGGCAAATGGTCCCAAAAGGAGAAGCACCTACACATCAATCAAAAGGAAATGCTAGCAGTACAAAATGCTATTATGGCCTTCAAAGACCTACTGCATCCAGGCCAGCTATTGATAAGGACAGACAACACCACAGTGATGTGGTACATAAACAAACAGGGAGGAACTCATTCATACCCCCTGTGCAGACTAGCCATGTCCCTTTGGAACACGGCTCTGGAATTGCAAATCCAACTTCAAGCACAATTCCTGCCAGGGAAGGAAAACACTCTGGCAGACAACCTAAGCAGAAATATGACAGATCCACACGAATGGAAGTTGCATCCTCAAGTTTTCGCAAAGATAATTCAGGCATGGGGTCGGCCAGACATAGATCTCTTTGCTACCCACAGAAATTACCAACTGAAAACATTTTTGCTCAAGAACCTAGTTAAGAGGCAAAAGTTAAGAACCTGCTCAGAAGAATGTCTACCACAATATTTTGACCTGAAGGAATGTAAACAGCCTAAAACGTCATTTGATACAGAATAGCACGTTTCCACACCAGAACTGCCAGCCATCAAAGATAAGATCTTGTTTTCCCCTGTTTGTTTACATACCACATCACTGTGGTATTGTCTGCAATCACCTTGAGAAGTCCCCAGGAGAACAAAGGATGAAAAGCCTGAAGAGCCATTAGAAGAGCTCTCATCTCTGACATTCATGTGCTCTTTCTGTACATGAGGCGACCACACCTACTGCACCTTTAGGGAGCCAAAAGGTGCTCCCCATCCCATGCCGGAAGCGTCTGTCAATAGCTCCTGAGAGGGAACAGGGGAATGATAAGGGCCCTGGATTTAGAGACAACTGCTGAATCACCCATAAAGTTCCTTCTTTGAGACAAGGTAGAAGAGAAACTACAAACTTTAGGGGATGCACATATTGAAGCCAAACTGCCTTCAGAAACCACTGAAACTTTCTCATGTGGAGTTTGGTCAGAGGGAGCATTTGAATGGTGGAAGCCATGAATCCCAGACTTCTCAGAAACTCCAGAGGAAAAAGAGTTTGAATGAAGGAAATGAGAGTTAAGGTCTTGGGGGGAGGCAGGGATGTCAGCATATGCACAGTCTGGATCCTGCACCCCAGAAAATCATGGTCTTGGGAAGGAGTCAGAAAAGACTAAGTTTATCGTGAACCCCAGGCTTTGCAGATGGGAAATGGCAAATGAAGATTTTGCAACAGGATTTCTGGGGACGATGCTGGAACAGGAGGTCGAGTAAGGAAAGACTTTAATCCCCTGAAGTCTGCAAAAAGCGAGCACAGAAGCGAGGCATTTGATGAATACCCTTGGGGCAGCAGAAAGGTCAAAGGGTAAAGCAGAGAACTGGAGATGCCAGGATGCACTAGAGAAATGCAAAAACTTCCTGAAAGGGGGATGGATCAGGATATGAAGATAAGCATCACTGAGATCTAGAGAAACCATATAAGCTTGAGGAATCACGAGGGAACAAAGACTGAAGGGACAACATTCTAGAGGAGGCCACCTTCAGAAAAGTGTTTAGATGAGAGAGATCTAAAATTGGTCTCCAAGCATCCTCTTTTCTAGGTACTAGAAACATCCTAGAGTAAACCCTCCCCCCTCCTCCTTTGGGACACAGGCACCTCTTGAATATTACCATGAGTCAAAAGGTCCCAAAGCACCTCTGGGAAGAAGGGGAGTTGTTCCTGAGGGGCTGAGGAATACCCATAAAAGGGGGAAGGGATTTCCAAACTATGAAATACCCCTGATGGGATAACTACTGTAGCCAAACAGGGAGAGAGAGAGAGAGAGAAAGAGCGAAGTGGCTGGGAAGAATAGGACGCACCTGGTTTATGAGGAAAAGGAGACTTCTGAGGCACAGATGTCTGTGTAGCCTTCGCAGGATGATCCCACTTGCTACCCTTTTAATCCTTAGAAGGAGGCTGAGTTTGCCTGTGGACAAGGGCTGGTTTATTGAGGGCAGTTTCTCTGACATTTAGGCACAGGAGAAAAACACATGCTTAGGTTACTGTAAAGTCTTGCTCTTATCCTGAATGGACTAAAAGAAGCAGCATCCTTGCCAGGACTTAAAGCAGCAGCATCCTTGCCAAACAAGTGTTTATTATCTAGCGGGGGCATCCATCAACTTGCCCTTAATATCATCAGATCAAGGTTGAAATTAAGTCAAGTATACAGTCTCATCACTGACCCAAAAGCAGCAGCCCTAGAGAAAGCATCTGCTGCATCATAATTACACTTGATGGAATGACAAGCTACCTGGAAAGAACCCCCTAACAGAGAAAGGGCAGAAGTTTTGCCCTCAGCATCTGGAAGATCAGAAATAGCCTGACAGAGCTGGGATAGGACAGCCAACAAGTACCGGGACATATGGGTCTGCCAATTAACAGACCTAGAAGCTACGGTAGCAGAGCTATAAACCTTCTTGCCTAGCCTTTCCACAGTTTTATCATTATCAGAGAGCAATAAATTAGCAGAAGGAAGCAATTGTGATGGCTGGTCAGAATCCACAGACATCACAAAGGGGTCAGCAGAAGGACACTTGTACAAGAATTTACAGTCCTCAGGCACCCTACATAATCCATCAGGCTACTTGGGGACAGGAGGTTGACAGTCTGGAGACTTAGAAGCATTAGAAAATGCATCCAACAAAGCAGCCAACACAGGAAGAACAGCAGTAGTTCTTGGCAAATCCATCTGCAGCAACTCATACATTTTGTGCGTCACAGAAACCTGAGCAGAATCCCATTTAAAGAACTCCATCATATCCTAGAGAGAGTGTCCAGAAAATAAATCTCTTCAAAGGGAAGATCAGGACTGGTAGATTACCCTTTCTTCCGATCCATAATTGGAAGGAGAGGGAATCAGAGGAGAAAGCAAGGAATTCCTCATCCGAATCCATCTCCTGAGAAGAATCTTGTTCTCTGCATCTTTTAAGGGGGGTAGAGGACTAAGTGGGGGTTGGAATACAAATTCCCTGATGAAGTTTTAAAGCGAACAAAGCACTAAAGAAGCCCTGAGGGAAGGATTGCCATTCACTCTGCAGATCCTTAGGGGCAGGAGAAATACGTTTAGTCGTCTGCCTTTTTTCTTCAATGGGACGTCTACCTTATAGCGTTTAGAAGGCTCTGAACCAGTAAAGCATTCAATAATGGTAGCAGGGACTTCTCTGACTAAGATTTGAGGAACCCCCCTAGCCCTCTCGGAGATAATCAGCCGTGGTTTCCCCTGAACGTCTAAAGTGGATGTCTGCAATGCTGCCTCAGACATGCTTAAAAGTCAGATCCCTGCCAGCCTCCAACCCGGTCGCAGCAGAGGAGTCCAATGATAAAGCCGGATGAATCTCCGGGCATTCACTCACTTCAGGAGAGACATCTGGTGGAGGTGGAAAAGCATGAGATAGTAGCCTAGATTTCTTGGCCTTTTTCACAGATGGCTGTCCCCTCGGAGCGGGAAGTTCCCTACATTGTATCCTTAGCAAGAAGCATAAGACACTGGTTTTCAAGATAAAGCACCAAAGAAGAAAGTCTATTATGAAGGGTCTAAGGTACAAAAGCCAGAGATACAGAGCAGCACATATGGCTGTGCAAGCACCAAGGCAAAACTGTGGTGGTCTTTATGGGAAATCTGTCTCCCACACTAGCATTTACCCTTCTTGGATGACATGAAACTCCATAAGCAACAATATAATAAAAGGAAGATTAGTAAAACAACCCCAGCAGGGGCACTTACCTGTAACGGCTTGGTGAACCAGCAAAGGAACGTGAATTCAGACAGTCAAGGGATGGTGTTTGGACTGGTGGCAAAGAAGTTCGGAGGATGCTATGCCCAGACATCACCTTCATGCCCTACGCTATGCAAGGAGCACGTTTAATGTATGGTGTACCTTAAAGCAACCTAAAGGCTTTGGTATACTGGCCAGACATTGGGCCCGCCCTTGGAAGGGGATCCTTATTGTAATGAATACCGCAACAGTGAAATAGAAGGACATTACCCATTACAAACTACTAATACACCCCCCCCCCCCCCGACTGGCCAGCAGCTAACAAATTGAACACCTCATTTCTGAATCATCTGCTGCATAGATTCTTTCATTTAGTATATTTATCACTTTTAAATTTACATTAATTTTCTGTAGTCCATTCATCCCTGTAACTACTACATTTCTCTTTCAAATTCTTTAGTGAATTAAAATGCTGGAGTCATTTTCAAAAAGGTCAAGCTTGTTAACTCTTCAAAATAGTTCTAATCTTTTGTAATCATGCATAACTTGAGAGAGAAGGCAATCTGCATTCCACTAGCACTAGAGATGGAATAAGTCAGTCTGCAGACAAAACTTCTCCCATTCTGAGGCTTGATAACAAATTGATTTAAAACAACAACATACAATAGGATTACTTAATTTTCCTCTCAGGAACATAAAACCATCAAAATCAGTATCTTCCAGTGTGAATCTTACATTGTATTTATGCAAAAAATAACTTCACACACACACATATATATATATATATATATATATATATATGTATACACATAGCTAGTCCCCTGAATTTAAAATACATTCCTCGCTCATTGTTCGCAGTGCACTGCTTTTGTGAATCTTGTCATCTATTCTGCTTTCATTCAGCATACTTTATATTCACTCAGATCCAGCATAAACATTACTAGAACTAACTTATGTTATTGCCCATTTGTTTCCATCATATATTATTTTCTTCTTTCATTAATCATTCCTTTAATTCTTTTTCTCTTCCTTACCTTCCACTATCACACGGGTCTATATTATAACAGTGAATGCTTAAAATACTGAATGCTGTATAATCGGACCCTAAAATATCGAAACTGCAAAATGCCGAACACACAGAACAGCGATTTTTTTCTCAGGGAAAAAAAATCACTACTCCTTAAACAAATAAAAAAAAAACCCAAACAAAAATACTTAAGTTTACCAACTTCGAGATCGCTCCACAGTAGAAGAAATGGCAAAATCCCGAAAATGGCCCAGTGATTTTTTTTCCCCCCCTGGGAAGAGAAAAATTGCTGTTCTATGCGTTTGGGATTTCGCCGATTCGAATAAAAAGGTTAGATTAAACAGCATTCGCTATTTTAAGCGTTCGCTGAATAGGGAACGTATCACACAACAGTTACTGAAGGCAACATAGAACACTTTCTTTGCCTTTGTTTTATCCATTATGTTCCTTTGAATAACAAGAAAGGACTTTGTAGGGAATCTCTCTACTGAATGTCAATAGTTTGCAATCCTGCATTTGACTGGTTAGTTCATTCTTCCTCTTTCAATTATTTTCTTTTTATAAGGTCATTCCATCGAACATCTTTGTAGGTTTTTACTTTAAGTGGGTAGAAGACTCAAAGTAATGCAGGGCATATTAACCTGAAACCACATTTCATTTATCTGCAGTGCCTTATGGAAGGAAGAAAACCATTTCAGTTAATTTGTGTTTGCAGTGAAAACTCATTATCCACATAATCTTGTCTCTCTAAGATTGCCCCTTTCTTCCACAACATTGAAATAATTTCCTCTTTTAGCTATGTTTGCAGTTTAATCAATAAATGTCTTGGCAGCTTTTCTGTCTCACATTAGGGATATTTATGCTACACCTGCCCTTTCTATTTTAATATTGACAACAGAAAGTCCAGTCCATGCGCTGGGGCATTTCTGCAAAGTCTTTATATTCCTTCCCTTTGTTCTGGTACTGTTGTAAATCTCATGCTGTCTTCTATGTGACCTGACCTTCAGTTCAGCCAGTTTCTGTGCCATACCTTCATACTTTAGTTGTTCCCCATTTTTATATCTTCTTTTCAGTAGTTTGCATAGCAGTTATTTCTTCTGAAGCCCTAGTTAAAACATCTTATATTTGCAATAGCCTTGCGCTATCTGTGCATTCCAACAGGGAGATATTTATCTTGAAAAGCACGGAGTACATTGGGTCAATTCTTCTCTCTAGGGTGACTGAGGAATTTTCTCCTTCAGCTGCCATTCCCATCCACTTTTCCCATCTTTGCTTCACTCTGCTTTCTACCCTCTTCTGAGTTTTCACAGCTGTTTGCCCTTTTACTTCTCATTTTTTTTCTTCTTTGTTGACCTTCTGGATGTCGCAAACATTTCCGTTAAACCTTTACAACAGTTTTCAGCCTTTTAATCGAATCCAAGGGAGTCTGGGTGGAATCCAAGGAAATAGGCTGGGGTCTTGATCCTTGGGAGAGAACCCTCTCCACCACATCAAACACCGATGGAGAGCCCACCTCCTTAGCACCCAACAAGGAGGAAGCTCTCCCCGGGTCCGCCATGAGGATCAGGGCTGAGGCTAGGGTAGCCGAAGCTCTGAAGGAGTGGCTCAGATCTGACAAAGTCGGAGCCGAACACACCTCCATCCCCTCGGGTCCGACTCCCCATCCTTGGCCCCGAGAGCTGGTCGGATCCGAGGAACGCAAGGTAAATCATCGGAGTTGAGGTTGGGGGAAACATCGGTGCCGATTCCCCAGCTCCAAAGAGCCTCGGATCCATAAACCCCGAAACCACAGACTGGATCAGGGAAGGAGAAATCGGATGAAAGAAGGGCATGGAGGGTCCCCCCTCCAGAGAGAGAGGGGCCTGGTAAGACTTCCATCTGGATTTGGATCCGAATAAATCTCTCATCATTCTGTCCATATCCATTTCAGAGAGAGTCAAGCGTGAGGAAGTGACCGACTCGGATCTGGCTGGTCGCTGGGAGGATCTGGAGGAAGGTCTAGACTCCGGGGAGAATCTGGGGGAGTGGAGCCGAGGAGACACAGGTCTCCGTACCTTGGAAGGCGGGGCTAGGGAAGGACTCCCAATCTGTAGACCGTTTACGGGGCGTATCCCCTTTCTTCTCTCTGTCTCTCCTGTCTGTATCTATGTCTTTTGTCTCCCCCTTTCGCATCCCCTTCAGCAGGTCTAGCAGGAGGGTGAGTCCCAGCCTTTGGGGTGGGGTGGACGGGAGTTGCAGAAGCCAAGGCTGAAGTGTCCAAAGTGGAAGCTGGGAGCAGGCCTTTAGCCACCAGTTTGGCCTTCCTGTCCTTCAGGGACCTCAGATTGAATCCAGCACACACACACACACTGCACTGGGTGGATAAATGGGCTATGCCCAGGCAAACAACACAAAGAGTATGACCAGCCGCTGGTGAAAGCTTAAGGCCACACACTGTGCATTTTTTTAAAGTAGGTTTCGGCTGTTCCGACATTTTCACACAAAAGTAGCCACATCTAATAAAATCCAAAACACTACTGACCATGCACACTCTACAGGGAAGGGAAGGGCCTACGCAATAACTCACAAAACTAATGTTTTTTGTAACCGACGAACAAGCATTTAGGGGGAGGAAAGGGAACTAACGAGAAAAACTCTCTCAATCACACAAGAAAAAAATATCCCAAAAGCACTTACAAAAACCCTAATGCTCAGAGCTACAGAGGCCATGATGCTGATGCACAAAGTGGAAAATGAGATCTGGGGGAAGGCAGGAGATGGTGATGGGTTATGGGTAAGGGGGAGGAGCTCAGAGCAGATGCTTGTAAAGTTGCCGGCTTGTTTCCGATATGGATTCGAATACCCACAGGTTGCAGATAAAATGAAGTTAACTACTTCAGATCATCTAATATTTGCATTAGCCTTCTGCTATCTGTGCATTCCAACAGGGAGACATTTATCTCGAAAAGCACTGGGTACACGGTCAATTTTTCTCTCTACGGTGACTGAGGAATTTTCTCCTTCAGCTGTCATTCCCCATCCACTTTTACCATCTTTGCTTCACTCTGCTTTCTTGCCCTCTTCTGAGTTTTCACAGCTGTTTGCCCTTTTACTTCACATTTCTTCTTCGTTGACCTTCTGGATGTCACAAACATTTCTGTTAAACCTTTACAACAGTTTTCAGCCTTTTCTATCTGTTCTCAGCCAGCAGCTCCATTTTTTTACATTACTGCTACTATCTTAAATTTGCAAAATTGACCTTTATGAAGGGAGCACTGGAAACAATCAAGATTCTGCTGGAGTGGAGGCTGAACACAGCATTTTCATCATTAGTGCTGAACTTCTCAAGGGTAAAAGAATGTGTCCGAGAGTTTGAATGGTGACTACTGGCATTTCTATCCAGCTGTCCAGGCTTTCTAAACCCACATTAGCTTCAGGTAAACTCAGAGCTAGCAGTGCACATCCCGAGCCTCATATGTGGTTTATCTTCTGATTTTTGCCCCCAGAAAAGAAAATGGGGAGATACAAGAACTAATTAATAGGCAAATTACAAATACAACCTTGGGCGTTAAACTCTTCTTAATGGACAGCTGACTTTTGGTAAAGACTAAATATGGTCCCCTACAAAAAGGGTTAAAGATCTGAATTTACAAGTAGGGTTTATGACCACTATGGAATGCATTTCCAAGATTAGAACTCAAAGCTGCTGAACCAGTTAGTTCGAATGGGGTGAAGAAGCAAGTATTTCAATACTGCAGTTAAAATTCCACAATGGGGAGTTGTTAATGCACTTCCTTCAACTCATCTTTAAGGGACTGCTTGACAAGCATTGCTGGTCAAAATCCTTATCATCCGGTTAAGATGACAAAACAGTTAACATATGCATCCTAACTAGGAAAAGAAGTTATACTGCTGCCTGAGGCAGTTCAGGATCACCTGTAGACTAAATAAATGGAGTGGTACTAACTATCATTCGTACAACATGGAGGACCCTTTCCACCAAGTAGAAAGCTTTTTGACAGTATTATTCACTTTAGGCATCCGTATCAGAAAGATAGATAAAACTGGGGGGGGGGGGGTCTACGGCAGAAGCTAGGCCACAAACTGGGGAACCCTTGGATAGAAACTGGATGATTCCCATCCTCTTGAAGGACTGGGCAGCCTAAGGCCACCATCTTCTTGGTAACCAGGAGAAGACAAGGATTAGATCTGGTCTGGAACTGTGTGTGTGTGTGTGTGTGTGTGTGTGTGTGTGCGTGTGTGCGTGTGTGCGTGTGTGCGCGTCGGGGGGGGGGCGTGTATTTATACATTCAAGTCCTTCTATTTGCTACAGCTGTAACTTCCATAAGTCCTTGTTTCATAAAGTGTAATTGTGTTGCCCATATGCAATACTCCAGTCTGCACCGATACACACTACTTTGCAAGCAAGGCCATCACAATCTTCACATTGGACCAGCTGCAGCTCCTCCCCCAAAGATAGGCAAGATCATCTGCCACTCAGTTCCCATCTCCCTGTGCTAATGCTTCCATTCCCTAATCAGTAGTTGAACCAGGGTGATCTAGGGCAAATGTTAGAGCTTTACAAATCTGAGAAAGATTTTTTGGACAAGACTCTCACTTGCTAAATAAATGAATAATGCTTCAACAGCAAACTTGTGTATCTTTGCTTCATTAACAATAAAATGGGGAAACTAGATTCTTTTGAGCAGCAAATACTCTGATCACACTGGTGTGTCTTACTTCTGAATGATCACAACCACACAATGCTCCTGAATCCACAACTTCATGACAGAAAATACAGTTGTGTAGTTCTTACCATAATTTAGTTATTCTAGTATGGTCACTGTATTAAAGAACTATGCCACAGGCTGTCCAGTCATACTCTCAGGTTCAAACGTCCTCCCCTCCTCCATCATGGAGTGGAAGGCAGGGCTGCCATAATGGTTAAGGTCTTTACCTCACAGACACAAGGTACAGTGCTGGATTTTCATCTCTAGTCAATGGCTTGGCTTGTAAAACTCTGCAGACTGATGGCCTAATATTTACCTACGAACCTACAAATAACCCTTCACCACAGACATGTCCACATACCTGGTATGAAGGCTGATGAATGGCCAGACAGTTTTGGTTCATTCTTAACCTTTCAGGTGTACAGGTTGGACATTTACAACTAGGGAATCTTGTGCTCTCAAGACCCAAGTAAAACCTTTTTCTCCTTTAGTGCCTGAACACAACGAAGTGAAAGGTGCCATCGAAAGAAGTGTGGTGGGATTTCTATATTTCAGCCTCAAGGATTCCCAGTTTCAGAGGAGGCATGGGAGGAAAAATGGACTACAGCAATGGCCATACTCTATTTATGGTAAATTGACTACACAACTATACCAAATTCCTTATGTGATTCCTTTGCTACAGTCCTTAGGGAAAACCACCATAACTGGCTTTCCTAGTAGTCAAGAGAGATGGAGATACCACAGAGTAAGATTGCACCATGCCTTTGAGAATGCAGAGACAAGCCCTCTCCAACCCCAAAGACCACACCCAGTGCGGAGTGCTTTGAGAAAGTGAGGACAGAAGACTAAGAAGCTGTTGTCAACCACCATATGTACTGATCCTTTTTAGGAAGGCTATGCTGGTATCTGTGGCCCAGGAGAACAAGACACAATTTTGTCATCAAGGCTTTTCCCCATGCATTTTATGCAGCACAAATACAGTGTGCTGTTCCCTTAGAAATTATTTGATTAGAGACCAGCAGCCTTTTTCCTGCAAAGGCCACAAAGCGTTGCTCTGGTTTTCTAAACATTTTTGTTATGCTCAAACAGATCCTGAACTGCCTGTGATCATTCAGACATAAAAGTCTCTTTCTTATTCTGTGGAGAGTG
Organism: Protopterus annectens; assembly: GCF_019279795.1. Classification (NCBI taxonomy): domain Eukaryota; kingdom Metazoa; phylum Chordata; order Ceratodontiformes; family Protopteridae; genus Protopterus; species Protopterus annectens. The sequence continues at coordinate 1,164,821,031 of NC_056747.1, read as the reverse complement.
GGAAACACTGGTAAACTTGACAACCTGTTTAAGAGCTACCTCTGTAATTACTTTAAAAATAAAGGAGGAATTAGTGCGCCAGGTAACCCTGTTCTTATGGAAAATAAGAAGAGTCTCTTTTGCACTTGATGGCTTGCAATTCTGAAATCCTCCTTGCTGAAACAACTGCAACTAGAATAACAGTCTTCCAGAGGAGGAACTTGAAATCTGTATTCCGAATTATTTTGTTTAATGCATTCCAAAACATTCGCTACTGCAATCTGCACTACAGAACCTTTAAAAGCTTCCGATGTATTATTTGTAGTTTCTTAACTGTTAATATTGTCTTTGCCATACGACTCAGGTTGTAGCTGAATAGGATCAAGTACTAGATCACACACTCTTCTCAGGATTAGATAATGTACTAATCCATCTGGTTTAAAAGCAGCCAAAGTTATCTTATTCATCATGAAGTTAAAATCCTAAACTGGAGCCAGAGTCTGCCTGATTTGTAAGATGCCCTTTAAGAGGGTCTATATCAAAATTCTGAACACGTAAAACACTGAACGTCAAAACTTCGAACCCAAAACATCAAATGTTGAAAATAGCGAAGCCCTGGACCATCAAAATCTTACCTAGGGCAAGATTTTGGTGGGCTATTCCATGGCTTTGCTATTTCCTCCACTGTGGTGCGAGAGTTACGGACCTTAGGGTTAGGGTGCGGTAAGTGGATAGTTAGTAATGTATATGTGGTTTAGTGTGGGGTTGGGTTTTGTTAACTGTATGTGTGTGGTTTATTTATTTTGGTGTGCTTGTGTTGTGTGTACGTTTCTTGGAACAGCAATTTCTTTCCCTGGGAAAAAATTTGGTATTCTAAGCGTTCGATGTTTTCAATAGTCGAAATTCCAAGTTCGAACATATGGTGTTCAACATTTTGGAATTTCGAATATATGATATAGACCCCTTTAAGAACAGCTTGAAAGTTGGTCTAGATTCTTAAGAGGAAACTCAGAGTAGGGTGAGATAGGTCAGTACAAACTAGCTCAGAAAAATATTGTGGGACTGTAGGCATGTCCCCTCATTGAGGTGCAGGCCACTTCTTTGACACCACAGAAAACTCTTTTTGACTTAGCTAGGCATGATTTTTCTGACACTTGAATCTCCTAACCTCCTTCATAATGTCGAGCATTTTTCTGTAATATAAAGTGACTAAAGGGAAGAAGGGTGATACTCTCACTGTACTCTAGGTGGACAGGTTAGATGTATGAGAGATCCCTTGTACTGCATCAAAAGGTCCACTTTCTGAAGAAGCACTATAAGTGGCCAGCTAGATCAAGTGGGAGAACCAATGCTGCCTCAGTCATAAAGAAGCAATCGGTATAATATATGGCCTTTCCTCCCTTGTTTTCTTTTTGCATTACCCAGGGGTTTTAGGGGAGGGGAGGAAATCATGCAGACACGGGGCTTCTCATTTCAGAGAGAATGCATCCACTTGCCCATGCTTTTCTGTGAGGTACTTCAAGTAGAAATTGGACAGCTGGTTGTTTGGAAAAGTGAGGAGTTCTGTGTTTGTGCACCCCATCTGCTCACCAATGACCAAAAGACCTTCCTGTGGAGCATTTATTTGTGTGGGTCTGCTGAAGTCTTGCTCAGCTGGTCTGAAACTGGAATTGTCCCCTGAGGGGAAGTAGGTAGCAGACGACTGAATTTTACAAACAGTTCCCAAGTCTGTACTGCCCACCAGCATAGTTGATAAAAGTGTATGCTGATGTACACCATGACCCCAGTACTGCCTGCAACCACTTTCAAGGTCCCAGGTCTCCAAACTGTTCTGCATGCCTGGACAGCATGATGAGCTGCAAGCATCTGTTTTAAGTGTAATTGGAGCTTGCTTTTCCCTGAACTATTAGTCCTATTGTAGAGGCTATGCAGACCTGTAGAGATGAGTCTCATGAAAGTCTGGTCTGGGTTAGTCTACGTGAATGGCATATTCTCTTTGGTCTGGATTTATCCTATCCACCAATACACCTCTTTCCTGATAAAATGGGAAAATGGGTGTTATGGTTTCCTGAGAGTAATTCTGCTTGTTATATAGGTTCCACAGGTACCAATGAGTTTTTCTCATGTGAAGCTCTGCAACAGGCACCATGATGATAGCTGAGACCATGCGACTCAGAATGAAGAGGAAATGCCTGGGAGTCTGCCGAAGGTTTGCTGCCATGGTACTGAAGAGAAGGATGCAAGGGTTTCCATGTTTTCCATTGGCAAGGTGCCCTTTATACCACTGTGTCCTGAAGAACCCCACCCAGAAAGATGACAATTTGTCTGAAGCTCAGGTTTGACTTTTGAAGGTTTGGGATAAAGCCCAGTCTTGTTATGTATTGCATAGTGTGATCAAGTGCTCCCCTCACCAGCTGTACAGATGATGCCTGGATTAGGCTTGTCAACCATATACAAATAAATGCAGATATCCTTGGTTCTGCCCTGAACTATCATTGGGGCCAGGAATTTGATAAACACTCTTGGCATAGTAGCTAAACCAAAAAAGGGCAATGAAACTGGAAATGCAATCCCCCTTCCACAAACCATTTAAACTGCCTGTGACTTCTGAAAATTCCTAGACTGAGGAATAGTAGAAACAAGTCTAGGGTAGACCAACCAGAATGAGATATCATTAGCCTGTTACTGGAAATATTCTCTTAAGAGTGCAAGAGAGAGAGAATCCCCAAAGGACTGGTCCTACGGAGGAGAGTTGGTGTCAGTACCCCTCGGCATCATATGCTAAGGGGAAGAATATCTAGGTTCAACAGTCCACTCTCTCATCATATTCAGAATCAGCATGTCACTGTGTTGAGAGTTCCCTCTTCTTCAGCCTGACTCTAGACACAAATGACTTTCCGGAATCACGCTGAAGTCAGCTTACACCAGTCCTGACAGGGTTTGCTATGGTCTGTGGACACAAGAGGCAGGTTTGCTTAGCAGAGGTCACAACCTCAGAGGGAGTCTCTGTCTAGCAACCATCAAGGTCTTTGGAGACTTGGGGGGAGGGGTTGACATCCCCAGATTCTAGCTTTTATACATCTGTGAGGAGTCTCTACTTCCATGATAAACAGGGCAAACCCTGCTAACCTTGCTTAATCAGCAGACATTGCATCTACGTGAACTCCTTTTTCTCTCCAGTGAGGTCCAAAGATTTCAGTCTAGTCCGACATGCCTTCCTTAGAAGGCATAATGGTCTGCAGAAGGCCTCACCAGAGGTCTCAGCCAAATTGTCCATTAAGGTCCGGGGGCTGGTCATCTGCCTCTGCTGTATAAATGTCCTAGGACCTAGAAAACACAGTGGAGCTTCACTGCGCATCTCTTTGAGAAGACAAACAACTGACTACCCAAGAACATGACAGAATTTGATTACAAGGCCACAAGTCTCTCTTGGTTAAGGCAGGCTTGGAAAGAGTTTCATCTCATTTATGGTCTTGAAGCTAAATTCCTGGCATATCAAGCGCTGATGATTTGCTCTAATTCTAGGCAGCATACGTACCTACACCTGCCCTTAAAGGATATTTTTTGCTGACACACATACTTGCCTTTCTTGTAAGGCAGCCTCCATACCTCCATATTGGGGAAAAATGCCCAAGTGTTTTGACCCAAACAACAAGGAGCAAACAGATACTTTAGAACTACAGTACTACTTTCTGAAAGAAAACACAGGAAAAAAAATGTTTCCCAATACGGGAAATTATCCAAAAAGTACTCAACTCCAAACAGGGACTGTGCCTGATGGACTGCCCAAATGCTTTGAACAACATGCAGTGCACGTGGCAAGAATGAACTGAAAATGACTAGCTGTATATCAGCCTTTTGTAGCAAATATATGAAGATGTCTGTGGTAAGGGTGACAGCATGTGAGGAAAGGTGGTTGGCTCTGAAAGTCTGGCTGAACACTGATCTCAGCCTGAAGCAGAGTTCCCTAAAGTAATGACTGCAGTTTTGAACCACAAACTGAACATAAGAAAGAGCATCTCAACATCTGTTCATCTTACATGGTATGTGAACTACTGAAACAGTGATGTCTGTTCTCCAGTCCACAACTAGAAGTACATCACCTCTTAGCACTGGGGGAGGGAGGGGGTGCAACCACTTGCCCATGTTTTAGTTAGCACAGAATGGATTGGCAATATCACTAAATTAGCACAAATTAGCCTGCCCCCTGAGGCATTAGGACCAAAAAGAGTGCACACAGCAAAGACTGGTAAGCAAAGTATCCCTGCAGTAAAACAGCCATCTTTAGAATCTGCAATGCATTTAGTTATAGGAATAGAATGCCAGTATAGAGACAGACGGTAAATGTTAATGTTCACCTCAGAACCAAATACAGAGCTGTTAAGAGACAGTGGGGCTGCAACTGACATACACATCAGTTACCTGCAAATCTTATATTCTCAGGCATGCAAACAGCATACATGGAGACTCCATACGCTGATGTGCTATAAAGAGGCATCCATCGCACTCAGCACCACCACCCAGGTGTCCCTACTGCAAAAGTGGCACAGCACTTTGGACAGTCCCTATACAGTACCAAATGTACTAGACATACCTGCTGAAGGTGCAGAGGCCAAAGATGGGATGGAAGCCTTCTGTCCCCTTCATTCCAAAGCAGGGTCATCCTCTAATGCCCTTTGAATATTTGAGCTTGAGCCTGTCCAAACAGCTCAGCAAAGGCAGTCAAGTCTCTTGCTGAAGCCCTTTATGGAGAAGGACCAACACAGCCAAGATATCACCATCCATTATTTCCAGAACTCACTGACTTGTAGTGAATGGTCTAGCCAGGCCATCTCAGAGTTACCCCCCCCCCCAAAGGCAGCTCTAGAACGTAGTCAGGGCTGTAACTCCTGGGCAGAAGAACATGCCCTCCTGGATAAACTAGCAGGTGCCAAAGTGGTTAAAGACCATGTCAGACCTGAAGGTTTTCTTTTGTTAGTGAAGAATGTTGCTGTTCTTTGGAGGGTTGGCTTGGCTTAGAAAGAGAAAAATTATATATATATATATATATATATATATATATATATATATATATATATATATATATATATATATATATATATATACACACACACACACACAAAGGATATAAAAAGTGTACACACCCCTGTTAAAATGATGCCAGGTTTTTGTGATAGAAAAAAATGAGACCACAATAAATCATTTCAAAACTTTTCCCACCTTTAGCGTGACCTATAACCTGTACAATTCAATTGAAAAACAAAATCTGTTAGGGAAAATATTTAAAAAAATTTAAAAAAGCATACAGTAAGCTGGTAGCATAAGTGTGGACACCTTACAGTAAATCTTTGTTGAAGCACCTTTGATTTAATTACAACATTCAGTCTTCTTGGGTACATACCTGCCATCTATTAGAGAGACTCTGATTAACCCCAAATAAAGTTCAGCTGTTCTAGTAGGATTTTCCTGACATTCAGTTGCCTGCTACAGCAAAAGCCATAGCTCGCAGAGAGCTTATAAAGCATCAAAGGGATCTCATTGTTGAAAGGCATTAGTGAGAAGGATACAAAAAAAGTTTCCACAGCATTAGATATATCATGGAACACAGTGAAGACAGTAATCAAAAAGTGGAGAAAATATGGGACAACAGTGACACTGCAAAGAACTGGTCGTCCCTCATAAATTGCTGAAAAGACAAAGACGAAAACTGGTCAGGGAGACTGCCAAGAGACCTACAGCAACACTGAAGTAAGCTGCAGGAATTTCTGGCAAGTACTGGTTGTGTACTACATGTGACAATATCCTGTATTCTCCATATGTCTGGACTATGGGGTAGGGTTTCAAGACGGAAGCCTTTTCTCACACAGAAAAACATCCAGGCCTGGCTAAAATTTGCAAAACAGTACATCGTCTCCCAAAAGCATGTGGAAAAATGTGTTATGGTCTGATGAGACCAAGGTTGAACTTATTAGCTACAATTCCAAAAGGTACATTTGGCGCAAAAACAACACTTTGCATCACCAAAAGAACACCATCACCACGGTGAAGCATGGTGGTGGCAGTATCATGCTTTGAGGTTGCTTTTCTTCAGCTGGAACTGGGGCTTTAGTCAAGGTAGAGGGAATTCTGACCAGTTCCAAATACAGTCACTTTTCGCCCAAAACCTTCAGGTGTCTGCTAGAAAGCTGAAGATGAAGAGGAATTTCACCTTTCAACACAACAATGACCCCAAGCATACATCCAAATCAACAAAGAATGGCTTCAGCAGAAGAAAATTAAAGTTTTGGAATGGCCCAGCCAGAGCCCAGACCTAAATCCAATAGAAAATCTGTGGGGTAACCTGAAGAGAGCTGTGCACAAGAGATGCCCCCGCAATCGGACAGATTTGGAGTGCTTTTGCGAGGAAGAGTGGACAAATACAGCCAAGTCAAGATGTGCCATGCTGATGGACTCCTACTCAAGACTGAATGTTGTAATTAAATCAAAAGGTGCTTCAGCAAAGTATTAGTGTAAGGGGGTCCACACTTATGCATGTGTATGTATATCTATATATATATCTATATCTATACATACACATACATATATATATACACGCACACCTATCTCTCTCTCTCTACATACACACACACACACACATATATATATATATATATATATATATATATATATATATATATATATATATATATATAGGTCTACTTCAGAATGCCGACCATTCAGAATGCAGACTTTCATATGGCCGACACCATACGATCGACATTCCAAAAGACAGACATCCTGAAACAGCACCATCTACCTACCTGTAAACACAGTAAAACAGTGTTATGCAGGGGGGCTGCGCCCCCCAAACCCCCGCTACTTAAATATTCTCACTCCGAAATCGCACTACAGTGCAGGAAAGGGGAATATCCCAGTCCCGCACTGTAGCGGGATCTCTGCTATCATTTGTCGGCATTTCAAATGTTCGCTCATATGGTGCCGGCCATATGAATATATATATATATATATATATATATATATATATATATATATATATATATATATATATACACACATATACATACATACATATACACACACACACACAATTAAAAAGCATATACAATAAGCCTCACTCATTCTTTAACACACACTGTAGCCAGTTCAGGTTGTGGGGCAGCCACAGCTTATCCCAGTGAGAGGAAGAATACTTATAAACTCTGTACAGAAGTGACAAACTGTGAAATTAACTTGCAAATCAAGTGTTGTGAGCAGCAATGCTAACTGCTGCACCATTCTGCTTCCCTGTTCAAATAAGTATGCCCAAATATAGATCTCGTTAACAAAAATAACTTGGAACAGAAGTAGCCAGGCTGTGACTGAAACTGATCCTTTGAGATCATCTGTAGATGATCTCCCCTCCAGCTCCATTTTTGTGGCGATGTGCAAGAGTGGCTATCAACATTTAGTTTGTATGCAAGTATTGTTGTTTTTTGCTGTTAGAAAAAGGGTACCTGTCCTCAGCAATTCAAAATACCTGCGTGAAACTCCCATCAAAATTACTGCTTAAGCTCCATTTCTGTCTCAGCAACTGGACCTGCAAATTCTCTAGATTTGCTTGTAGGCTCAAGTTTGTGTGACCCAATAATTTTCCTGCTTATACCTGCCCATGTACAGCTGCCTGCACATCACTACACCTGCTTCCTACTCTCCTTCTACCCTCTTTTTCCTTACTCTGATGTCCCCATTCTTGCTTTTAATGACCCTACTTACCACTTATCCCAACTGCAGTTGTTCACTCAATCCCTTGGTTCTTTACTGTTGCTGACACCACTGACCTCTTCCTCTTACTTTCATGGCTACTAAGTGCAACTCTACTATATCACTGTCACACCAGTTAAGTTACTTTGCATCCACTTCCTTTGGAATCTTTTTATACAATTCCACTTCACAAAGGAGAGAACTGCACAAACTCCTTCAATTTTCAACCTATAGCCATCCTCTCCCCTCTCTTAAAAACTTGAGAAATGCGTTCATAGACAACTTCTTAAATATCTACTCCAGGAAAACCTCCTCACCCCCTCTCAACATGGTTTTAGGCCCCATCACAACACATCCACAGCCCTTCTATCCTTCACCCAGACTATAGCAGAGGCAAGAGATAACAGACTAGTGTCATGTCTATTTCTTGACCTCTCCAAAGTTTCTGACACCATCTCCCACCCTAAGCTCCTTACCAAACTAACTGAACTCAACCTCTCCACATCCACTACTCTCTGGTTTTCTAGTTATTTCACAGACTGCAATCTGTTAGATGGCAGACCTCCCGCTCACCTTTCCTACCTATCCAAACTGTTATCACCCAAGGATCCATTCTAGGCCCCCTTCTCTTTAATATTTTCACTAACAATCTACGCTCCCACCTGCCATACCTCATCTCTGATCCAGTACTCATACTGACCTTTACTCCCTTCCATAAACTTTAACACCATTGAACAATGGTTAATCAACAAAAACTCATCCTTAACCATAAGAAAACTAAGCTTCTGCTTTTCCTTCCAAAATCAATATCCAACCTTAAAACTTCTTTCAGTCTCACTTCCCTAGACAACACCATCATTCATCCTGACTCCCATACCAAACTTCTAGGAATTACAATTGCTGAACTGAAATTTGACCATTATTATCCAAGTATCCATCCTAAAGACCAACCAAACACTCGGCTTACTGTATAGGAAAAAAAAACGTTATCCATCTGCTCGAGGACTTCTCTTGCCCAAGCCTACCTCCTCCCCTGCCTGTTCTATGCTTCCCTTATATTTACCCACTTCCAAGCAAACCTTTTAGCCAAACTTGAAAAAACAGCTAGATAGCCAGATTTGCACGCAACCTCCCTTAAAATTACATCACTGCCTTGCCCTTAAACAACTACAATGGCTTGAATTCCATCAACTACTCAAGCTTTCCCAACTACAGATGACACAGTCCCTACTCTACAAACCTGCAGACTGTCCCTCCCTATCCACCCTCCTCTCCCTATACAAATCTTTCTCTTCATAGTGCTGACCAACTACACCTTTACACCTACAGGCCTAACAAAACAATAGGCAGATTACTTTATAAATGCTCCCTTTCTCAAATGTGGAAAAAACTCCCAACTAATCTACTTACTACCCAATCTTCTATACTTTTCAAAAGAGAGCTGAATAGCTACCTTGCTAACTCTCCCTCCTGCACTTGCCACCACCCTACCTAACATATACTCCCCTAATCTTTAGACTATAACAATTCTCCTCTTCTTGCCTTAAAAATAACTTCATAACATCTGGAACTGTGGCACCTTGATATGCTGCTTAGAAACTCTATACTAAAATTCCACCTTTTCTCTTTCCTTAGCTACGCTACTTCTCTCCCTCTTCCCCCCTTCTCTCTGCTCATATCTGTTTTTCTTTCACTCTCCTGTCTCTCCTAAACATTCCTCCCCTTCCCCTCTACTTCAACCGTCCCGCTTATTACTTTTTTTCTTCCTCCCAAACAACATTGTCTTAGTCAGTAAAGATGTTACCAGGGCTAATTTATTTTTATTTTCCTGATGCCCCTATTGTAATTCCACATGTGTACTGCACGCCTCTACCTTTTGTAAATTTTTTAGTTATTCTTTTTACTGAATTATGCGTCTTTGTCAATTTCCACTATACCATGATTGTATGTAGTTATGTATACTTCCCATGTATGGCATGAACGCATGTAGTTATGAACTCATTCAAATCACTTGTAATCATACCACTCAACCTGGAAACTTAAAAAATCTGGACAAAGGCCCATGAAAAATAGGTACAAATCTGTACACTGATTATCATAAAATTTGCATACATAATTATGTAACCCCACCCACTCCAAAGAAATTGTGGGACACAAACTTTCAAACGCAAACTGAAGAACAAACCAAATGAAAAAAACTTCCAAGTAAAAACAAAAAACCACACAGCTGAAGTCCACGAAAATACTTTACTGCATAAAAACACAACAAATGTAAGCGCTTTCATAAGGCACCAATAACCAAACTTCCTCAGACATTTTTACCCAAGTGCTCACCATTTTATACAAGACACACACCCTTATTTGTTAAATTAGTCTCAGTTGTAAATCACATTATTGTAATAAAAACAGCATATGCCCCAAACACAAAAAGATATTAAAATTTTCATATTTTAAATTGTCTGATAAAAAATAATAATATATATATATATATATATATATATATATATATATATATATATATATATATAATTTATCTACTCATGTAAAAAAAACACACACACATATGTATTATATATATATATATTTCATCTATATATTATCATCTATATATTGTATTATATTATATTTTATCAGGCAATTTAAAACATGGAAATTTTCATATCTTTTTGTGTGTTGGGGCATATGCTGTTTTTATTACAACAATGTGATTTACAACTGAGACTAATTTAACAATTAAGGGGTGTGTCTTTTGCATAAAATGGTGAGCACTTGTAGGATAAAAATGTCTGAGGAAGTTTGGTTATTGATGCCTTATGAAAGAGCTTATATTTGTTGTGCTTTTATGCAGTACAGTATTTTTTGTGGACTTCAGCTGTGTGTTTTTTTTTTGTTTTTACTTGAACAGACAACCAAAATATGGCTCCAGTGTCCCCCTGGAGCCATTCCAATGTCCCATTACCTGGCTATTTTGCCCCATTTACAATAACACTAATGTGCATACTGCTCTACTTCAACAATTTGGATTTTATTTTACATTTTGTAGCACAAAGCGCAAACACTAATAAACATCTACTAATCAAAGCAATACTGTCCCACAATGAAAATAGACTTAGCATTAAAATTTCTCTGCCCTTGAAACTCACATTCATTGAAACAGCATTGAAACACACACCATATCCAAAGAAAATGCATCTGGCCAGTGGTGGATAAAGATTATTTTTGGGCTGTTTTCAAATCATAGGCCCATTGCACACGAAACAAGAAACATACGTGTGTTCTTTGATACACCTTCCTGACTTTAGTAAATTATATTCCTTGCATAATACAGCACACACAGACTTGGAGTGCATTTTTAATTTGTTTGAGCATTTTTCCAGTAAGCAATTAAACAAAATGCATGAACCAATGATAAAACTGACCAATTCAGAACATTTCCATCATAAAAGCAATGCAGCAAAATGCATGAACCAATAATGACAAAACTGCCAAATTCAGAACATTTCCATCATAAAAGTCTACTTACACACACAAACACACGCACACATATATATATGTATATATATATATATATATATATATATATATATATATATATATATATATATATGTATGTATGTATATAAACGTCATGTAAAGAGAATGACAGTAGTGCAAGCCATGGGCATCTTGCACAGCTTCTCGAACTTCTTTTCAATTTCATTTTTTTGCTTGACTTGCTCTGATTTGTGTTATCAGACCAAGTCAATAGCTGTAAATGTACAACAAAATAAACTAGGCAAACTGCATGTTTTAAGACTTCCAATTTTTAGTCTAAGTACTTACTTCATTATGAAGCATCAAAACTATCATTTTAATCCAGGTGCTGTTAGCTGGCCACTCTTGCTTCTCCACTGTCTGCAGTGGGAAAATGTGTGTTATCTTGAATGCTGAAAAATGTACTGTACTTGTTTAAAAATATTTTTCTTATAATGCAGCACAGAACATAATAATTCTGATTTTCTGTTCCTGAATTTGGGTTAATGATATTTTTGCTAATTCCATTGAGGCACAAATGTCCTTGTGCATGACATTTTCTCAATTCTGTTGCATCTGTAGCTACACCCTTGACTTGTTACACCTACGTCCTTTAAAAGTAAGACACAGTACAGTATCAGCAATGCATCAACATACTGTGGGAATAGAACCCACAGCCTTCTGCATCAAAAGCAAGTATTTAACCTGTTATGCTATTAAGAATGCCAGCAGACTCAGCATAAGCAACACTAAACTTCTCTTCTGAAGCTCTCAGCTCCTTGTAAAATCCACTCGACATTCAACTGTATCTCTCAACTTTGCAGCACAAGAAATCTGGGAAAATGACAAAATGTATTGGGGACGAGACAAAAGCTCAAAAACCAGGGACACATTTTAAACATTGCTTGTATAGTTTTGGAAAGTTACTAGAATAAAATGTTGTGTTACCACCATGCATTTCACTGCCAAGTCTTGAACCCAGGACTTTGTGCACTACAATCAGAACATACCACTATGCCACATCATCAGTTTCCTGAAAGATAAGAAGACTGAAACGTAAATGGCTATCATTTAGTGAATTCAGTGCTCACTTCGCACCATAGCTCTCAACCTCTTAGCACAAAACACTTGGGCAAAACCAATAATTGAGGAATACAGCCCCCAAAGATATTCAGTGAATTCAGTTCTCATCATAGCTCTCAACCTCTTAGCACAAAAAGCCTGGACAAAGCCAAAAATAGGGGAATACAGCCACAAAAATAGGAACCAATTTGAAACACTGATCTTTTAAACTTAGAAATTTGTTAGAATAAAAGGTTTTGTGTTACCATGTACTTTCTGAAGAATATGACGTCTGAAATTCAAATGCCTGTCATTTAGTGAATTCAATCATTCACTGATTTGCCACAAAAATCCAGAAAACCATCAATTGAACAGAACAAAAATAGGAGGCAAATGTCTGGAAAGTGGTGATAGGTAGGGAATTTAGGCTCTTGTTATCTGTACCCAAGATACAGAGTATGAGCCTGAGTACCTCTAGCCACCAGGTCTATTCACCTGACACACACAAAACCTCAGCAGCAGAATTAGCTCTAAATACACACAACCTCGGCAGCAGAATTAGCTCTAAATACACACACAACCTCAGCAGCAGTATTAGCTCTAAATACACATGCAACCTTGGCAGCAGAATTAGTGCTAAATACAACCTCTGCTTGCACCTTCCTTTCCTTCCAAGCTTTGTTTCTGGAAATAAGTTCTGTTCAACCACCGTCAGCTACTGTTCTTAAATTGCAGCTATGTTCAACAGCCTCACGGCTTCCAGAAATGCACTCATGTTATGCTATTGAGCTCACTTCAGACAGGCTGTTTCACGGAGCTGACATCACTGCGCATGTGATAATGTCAGCTCAAAAATGCGGGAAAAAAATTAAATAAAAAAACCCAGAAAATTCGGAAATTAAGGGGTACCACTCGGGAATCATGGCACCCCATTATTTGGACCTCAAAACCGGTAAAAATAAACTAGCTCAGTATGGTTGGGAGGTATGATTGTAATCTTTGTTGTTATTCTTTATTGACTGGAGCTTTTCTCCTCTGGTCTACACTGAAAAAGGGCCACCAGCCCATTTGGACAACCCGGTCAACAAAGGACAAACAAATCTACCCCAGCCAACAAATTATGAATAAAAATAAAGAACTAAAGAACTCCCACAGGTAACACTCTGTAAACCAAACATGTCATATCTTTGTAAGTTAATAGAAAAAGTACCGGTTGCTCTCAAAACAAAATGAAAGTTATGTTCTTACTCTTCAGTAATGAAGCTCTGCCTCCTCGCCCATAATAATACACTGCACTGCACTGCCCTAGTCTCCCCAAATTGAGTTTGCTCTGGCATACTTTAGAAACGCATGTAAAACACCTCAACCATAATAAACAGGAAGGACCAAGGAAAGGGTCCCAATGATTGATGTCAGGCTGGTCTGCTCAGTCCTCCAGGAGCCACTCAAAGATGGTGATTTGGGAGGACTGTCGAAATGGAAGAAGACAACACAGATATAGCATTAGGTAAGTACCTAACTTTTATATTCCAGTGTAGTTTATTCAGTCCACCTCAACCTATGGGACAGAGTATCAGGCCAGTCGAAAAAGGTGGTATCAGGAGACAGCATTTTGCAAAATAATGGAGCCAATAGTTATCCTGGGTCTGGACTGAATATCCAACTTGTAATGGACCAAGAGGTATGAGCATTAGATCAAGTAGTTGCTGCACAAATATCATCTAACAGGCACAAGCAAAAAAGGCAGTAGAAGTAGCAATCACTCTGGTTGAAAGGCCTTCAGGTTTACTAGCTAAAGGAATACCTTTCACAGAATAAACAAAGATGCAATCCAAAAACCATCTAGACAAAGTTACCCTGGAAAGAAGCTTACCCAATCTAATGCTAGAAAAGATGGAGTCAGTCTGATTTTCTGGTAAGATTTTATTTGGCTAAGACCAAATCTAACTTGGTGATGAACATCCAAACAACGAAGCATGTACTCTCTCGTTACTGAAATTTGAGAAGAAAACAGGCAAATTAATTAACTGATATGGGTTTGACTTAGAGGCTATTGTAAGTAAGAAAAAGGACAGCCCACAGACAGAAACGATCCTTGTGAAAGATAAGGTAAAGACTGTTGCAAGATAAGGCTTGGGAGTTGTGAAATTCTCCTGGCTGAAGTTACTACTACTAAAAACAGTTTCCCAAGATAGCAACTTTAAAACTATGGTAGCAGCTGGGCTTGAAAGGAGGCCTAGTTAACACTTAGCACACGACGGACAAATCTCAAGTAGGAAATGAATTCCTTACCGGTGGTCTACGTAGGAAGGCACTCTTCACAAAGGCTTTAGAGAGCTTCAAAGACACGATAGGTGCATTATCAATACCAACATGAAAATTCAAAATGGCTGCTAATTAAACATTAATAGGGGAATATCCAAGACCAGAATGGAAATGAGCTGTGAAAATATAGAAAACCGCATCTAAGGGGCAGAGAAAGGGTCTAGGCCCTTATTAGTACCCTAAACAGAAAACTCTTCCACTTGCTGCCATACATCTTTTTGGTTGAAGGTTTCTAAGAGGAGGAATGAATATAAATGACTCTGTTGGAAAGCATTATCTCTGGTCATCGCTGGAATTAGAGGAACCAAACAGTCAACCTGAGTGGCTTGAGATCTGGGTGAGGCAGGCCAAAAGGATGGGATATAAAGTCTGAAACTGTATCTGGAACCCAAGGCGGGTACAATAGATGAGGCCACAGATGGGGGAACCATACTGGTCTGGGCCAGAAGGGAACTATTAGGATCACAGTCATTCCACAATGGGTAGTTTTCAGTAGAAATTGTATTAACTGGTGCTGTAGGAGGATATGCATACAACAGAACCAGAGGCCAAACACTGAGGAGTGTTATCCTTCGGTGACTGTCACTTGGGAGGGATCAGGATGAAGAAACTGCACATCTGATGTTGGAAGTGGAATGCAAAGAGATTGTAGCAGGGCTGACCCAAATGGCTAACCACACAAGGTGCCACTAATGGAATGAGGGACCACTAGTGTGGCATAAGGATGCTCCTGCTCAGGGTGTCTACCAGAAATGTTGGATCTCATTGGGATGTGCATTGCTATCAGAAAGCATTGTGAAGACATTGTCTATTGCCATACCCCTCATGGCCCTCAACCAAGGGAGAAGCTAGTCTTGCCCATTGTGATAATGTACCAAACTACAGCCATGTTGTTGGTCTGGATGGCTATTGCACCCTTGGAGAGTAAGTCTGGTAAAAGCCTGCAAAGGACCAGGTACATTTGGCCATCTTCCCTTCATAATGTCCCCCCACCCCAGGAAGGAAGTAACACACTGGAACCTAATCAGACTTCAGCCACCAAGAAATGGATTGACAGTATATGCTGGTGAGCCAAACTGAGAAGTTCACTGAATAAGAGCTACTTGACCACTGGACGAAGGTTCAGTGAAGAAACCTTGTAAAAATCTGTCCAATGTAACAGAACAGAAAGCGAGAAGCTAGTGGCCTGTGAGAATGTAGAACTAGACTGGCTTGAAGCCATAATGACAGAAGCCTAGGGGTGGGGGTTAACTTGGCAATTTGACTGGTGGTGTCCAGATGGCATCAGATGAATTTCACAGCTTGAACAAGCTATGATGCTTAAAGATAGGCACAATTAGAGCAAACAGTCCCTCACCTAAATTAGACACACCCTTGAGGTCAATATGAGTAGCCAGTTGTCCAGGTTAGGGAAGTCCTGTTATCTTTGCAGCCTGAGCCAGGCTGTTACTACTACAATACGTTTGGTGAACACACACAAGACTGTGGTGATACCAAAAGGCAGCAGTGGAAAGTGGTAATGAATGGCTCGCAGCCAGAAGCACAGGAACCTCCTGGAATTCCACGCTATCTTAATGCAATAGTACCTATCTTGGAGGTCCACAGAGCACATCCAATTGTCCTTTTACAGAAGAGGAAGAATGGACTGTACCATCAATATCCGGAATTTAGTCTACTTTATATAGAAGTCACTTTGCTGAGGTCCAGAATGAGCTTGAGGTTCTTGTTTTTCTTTGTCACTAAAAAGAATACTAAACAGATCCACGATCCTATCTGGTCTGGTTAGACCTCTTGGATAATTTGTTTTGAGAGCAGCCTTTGGATCTTCATTGCTGCTTTCTTTTGCTGCCAGGGTGGAACATCAAGAAGGGATCGTGGTTTCTCATTTGGAACAAATTGGTAGGGAATGGAATAACCTCTGGAAATGACTCTCAACCCCCAAGCATCTGATGTGACGAATTCCAAAATTCTGGGTGAAGAACCAAGCACCACCAAACTCTGCCTGCAGAGAGCAGCAGATGGGTAACCAATCAGCAGCACTGAAAATGTTTGTTTGTTGGAGAAACCACGGAAGCCTTGATTTTGCAGACAACTCCAGCCCCTGGGGTGGCATCCATTGAAGTTTCCTCCTCTGAGATGAGGGCACCTTCACCTGGAGTGCCCTGGGGAGACTGTTGAGATTTAAGAGTGATTTTCCCCATTTCAGATTCCTACAGAAGGTCCTCTGTAGGGGAGAAAAACTCTCGCTGCAGACGTCTTCCTTTCTTGCTCACTCCCAGTCATTGTCTCTAACTTTGGACCCAAACAATGTGGATCTCTCAAAGGGGTCATTGAGAAAGGATGCCTTAAAGCAGTCTGCAAAGTTACACTGAAGCATCCAGGCATGGCAGTGTATGGTAATGCCGATGCCTGCTGCATGCGATGTACCATCTCTGCTGCTTTAGAAAGGAGACTCACGGATACATTAGAAATGGATAACACAGACCGTCTCTCTAAACACTGAGAGACTGATGTGATGTCACTGACTTAGAACAGTAATCAGTTCTCCCTGGAGTCAAGTCAGGTGAGCCAACTAGTTCAGCGGATGCAGAACAAACATGGCTGAAGCATATAACTGCTTCACAAAGTGGCCCATAGCCTGTAACTCTATTTAGGGGTGAACCACTTTGCTTTCCTCAGATATTTTCTTTTTTGTGGCTGCAGTGACCACAATAGCATCCACAATGGACCTTGGGAAGAAGCAACATCTTGTCTGGCTTCAGAGGGACGAGCACCACCAAGTCAGTTTCTCTCTAAGCCCACCAGGACACCAAAGTCAGTGAGGGTATCCTGAGGTGGATACCATCTGGGATGTGGATGGTCCCATGCCAAAGGCCTCAAGAAAGTCTGGCTTCAGTGGGCCTTTCCCCTTCACCTCTCATTAGTTCTAGCAAAGCTCCAACAGAGGGATATTCACAGGGGATTCTGTGTACAGGTGGTAGACACACAGTAAACCTTTCTTGTGTGAACCCTGGGTAGACCATGCTTTGAGTTGAAAGCAGTTATCAGAAAAGTGGAAATATCCAGCACAGAACAAACTATCATAAGTGTGGGCATTATAAAAACTGCAAGTCAGACACAAACACGCTAGCCAGAACTGGAACAGCAAAGGAAGAATGGACTTTGTTTAGCGGGCAAGAAAGTCCGCTGAAAAAATGGCTGCAAGGGAAGCTCGCCTTCCCACCCAATAACAAGATGAATAGTGCTGACTGAAAGGTAAAAATACTTAATCTTGTCAACAACTAATTAGAAAGAAGAAGAGTACTAAGGATTAATCCATATAAAATTACATTAGCTAGTAGATCTAGGAGACACTCTCTCTCAGATGTCCTCTCTGTGGGAGGAATAAAGACACTTGAAGTTTCTAGCAACTTATTGGCCAAGTAGGTAGATGGATGAGTGTCAACAACATTCGAACAATAACAGGAAGGGTATTAGAGAGAGAAGAGTCTCTGATCTGCTATCTGAAGTGATTTTATCTGGATTAATTCTTTGTACTTTGTTTCGTGTTAGTCCTGTCACCCTCTGGGCCACAGGTGGGATAGCAGTAGGGCTGCCATCTTTTGTTTTGGCTAAAACTGGACTTAGGCCACACCCCGCAACCCCACCAATGTCCCACCCACTCTCCACCCATTTTGTGACATCAGCACCACGTCAGCCAAGGTGGAACACCCTCTTTTCCATTTGTGATGCCTTTTTTCTGCAGATTTACTATGCTTTTGGGAAAAAAGCATAGTAAATCTGCCAATTTAACAAACTCAGTCAGTTTCTTTTTTTGAAACAAAATACTGGAGTTCGTACAGTGTTTTCCGGACTACTGGACAATCAGTTAGATTTCTGGATAGTACAGAAAAAAATGGATAGGTGGCAATGCTGGATACTAGACTTTACTTGAGCCTTCTGAATTGCCTATGTTAACAAGAAAATAGCTACAACAATCCTAATACTAGAGGAGATGAAAATAATATAGGAAATCACACATCCACAGAGCATCAGCGACTGCGTTTGATTGCTGAAATGGCAGACGTAAGCTGAGGAGAATTGGGAAGGGCAGTGCCTTATGGTAGAGGAGGCGGAGCTTAAGAGTCTGAGCTGCCAACATTGGATCTGATAACCCACAGGTTAAAGTGGATAAAAGAGACATCAGATCATACTTATTTAATGGTGGTAGTTTTTTTTCTCCTTACAAGAAATCATTAATCCACCACATTGTCAACCCAATGCCACATTCTATTTAGTTAGACTTAAAAAAGACAGCCATTAACAATTCTCAAATGGTAATTCTCATTAAATTATTGTTGCATTATACTGTTATGAGCAGGATCTAATATTCAGCACACATACAATTCATCCACATCAGCTGTTTTGTATCAGAAAATGATGACTACTTAACCAGACTGATACTAAAACTGGAAATATACTGGTAAATTGAAAAACAGAGCCCTCTGGTGGAGCTTCAAAACAGAAATAAATTATTACTACCACATAATCAAAATTACTATAAAACTGACCTAGTTTCCAAACTCAGACAGTAGTAAGAGTTTTCTTAACTGCATCATAAAAATGGAGAAATCAGGAACGAGTTATAAAGATAAAGCAGAAGTCTGACCCTGAAAACATATCCTACACACTTGCCTGAAAGATGTAGGGACAATTACTTAAGTAGTGAAAGAAATTACTAGTTGTGTACTTAACATAACTTGGTATCTGTGTTTGTCCTTGTGACGCCCATGCCCCAGCCCAGCAATCAAGGAGCCTCAATCCTCACCACTAGCACCAGTGAGGGGCGTCTCATATAGGAGGAAAGGATAAATACACACAGTAAAGTGCAATTTCCCTTAAGAGCACACAGAGATCACAGTCAGTCCGGGGCTGGTCGCTCCCTTGCTCTCCAGGTCCCCAATAAGACTCCCCACTGGCACAGCTATAGGGTCCAGATCGCAGCCTAGTGGGCAAGCTAAAACCTCCAGCACCCTCTCTGTCCAACCAGTGCTTCGTGTCCCTGCCCAAGTAGCTGACAGACACACACACTAAGAGTTTATATAACCACACCGACACTCCTGGGGAAGGCTGGCAAGGCTCTCCAGCTGTGCCCCTTTTATCCAGACTATACGGTAGAAATCACTGCCACTATCCAGCTAATGTTATCAGCTACTCAAAGGCCCTTATAAAAGGGTGTCCAGTTATTACTGTGCAATATTATCCAATTGGTAGTATAGCACAGGGCTAAAGCTATTAGAGTGGCTTTGTACAATTTTACCAAAGGCATGCAAGCACTCTAAAGAGCTTAAATTATCTCTACAAAAACAGCCACAGTTGAAAGGGTTATAAAATATTTAATAATAAATAACAAAAACACAATACTTTTTACTACACAGTGCTAGTCAAGAGTTCAGAGATCTCAGTAGTACAGTTCTGACATCATAGAAAAACAGTCTAATTTTTCTAGTTTCTAGCTATTTCTAAGAGAAAACACAAGTCTAAGATAAACTTACATATAGAGCAAGACAGTGCTGATGAGTTGGGTGGTCAAGACAAAAATGGTTAGTGCTCTCTGATTCTCTTTTTAAAATCACATTCCTGGTTCACATTACATCATTCTTCACACTTCCCTGGGTCCCCAGGCTAACAGAAACTACATTTACATTCTTCACCTCTGGGCAGAAACCAGAGCAATAAAGGATATTTATGCATGCACATTCTGGCCATTAACTCTGGCCTTAAAACAATAGCAAGAATTCCTTCATCTAGACCAGCTGGAGCCGTATTTACATCAAAGGGTCACAACATGCTTTACATGGCCAGCAGAGTGCACGGTTACATTTTTGTAACAGAAGTTTTTCCATTTAAGACAACAAAGCCAGTGGCTTACATTAATATTTACAAATGACAGAATTATCTCTAAAATTCTATCTGGCTAGGCTGGCAGCCTTCACCTATCTTCACAATCGTCTTCTCATTCTGCTTCACTGTTGGGGTCTTGGATCCGAACCTCGGATCTGACTCTGCCACCTCCCATAGACCAGCTTCCAAGCTCAAGCTCCTCCTCTACCCATAATCCTCTGCTCCTAGCCTAACCTCCTCAGGTAGAGTTTGTTGCACCCTATAAATAGAATAGAAAAGGAAAAGATAACCAAGAGCTCAACCTGGAACCAAGATTCCAACAGAGGCTGTTCCAGACCCTCTAAAAAAACATAACTTTAATGGAGGGGGAAGGTGAAGCAGAATGAGAAGAGGACAACACAGATACCGAGTTATGGTAAGTCCATAACTAATAACACTGATGTTGTACTCCTCATTCTGCTTCACTGTTGGACCAGAGTCCCCAGCTACATGTCTTGGGCGGCCTCAAGGAAGGATATGCTAGAGCACAGATGAACCAAAGGATGTCCTGTTCCTGGACACTAATTAATTTATAGTGGGTCACAAAGGTATGAGAGTTAGACCAAGTGGCTGCAGCACAAATGTTATCAATGGGAATTCTAGATGAAAAAGCAGCTGATGCAGCAATGGATCTTGTTGAATGGGCTTTCGGAAGACCAGGCATCTTCAAACCATTTTTGTCAAACAAATGACATACAGCTAGTAATCCACCTTGTAATTGTCACTTTTGAAACAGCTTGGCCTTTATGTTAGGGGAAAAAGAAACAAATAATTGCTGTGATTTTCTAAACTACTTCGTCCTATGGAGATGGAAACAAAGTTTTGAACGTCTAATGAATGTAGGCAGTATTACTCTGTTAGAATAATTAGGAAAAAACAACCTTTGGCATGAAAGGATTAGTACACAAAGGGAAATGCTATCTTTGTGAAAAATGATGTAGGGATGCTTGCAAGATAGAACTTGCAATTCGGATCCCCTTTTTGCTGAAGTAATGGCAACAAAAAAGGCAGATTTCCAGGACAAAATTTTCAAGTCACAATCATTACCCAGTTCAAAGGGGCTTTGGGTCAAGGCTTCCAGAACAGTCAAATCCCATGGAGGAGAAGGTTCCTTGATTGGAGGCCTCCGAAGAAAACCACCTTTCATAAAAGGCTTTACAAAACCTAGCAGAAGCAACAGACTCTGAAGGTAACCCTGAATGGAAGTTGGATATGGCTGCCAACTGGAGCTTAATGGTCGCAAAACTAGAGCCTTGCTTGAATAAATATTCCAAAAAAGACAGAATAGAGGGAATCGGGGTGGAAAAGAGGTCAATGTGATTACTGGCAGTCCAAATCGAAAACCTTTTCCACTTACTCTTATAAACCTTCTTAGTAGATGCTGAGAGGCTAAAACGATACCTTTGACCAGTGAAGAAAACCTGAACCCTCTAGCAATCATAGGAACTGGAGAAACCAATTTAACTTGAGAGAGGGGGAAACTGGGGTGGCATCCTAGCATCGGGTGAGAAAGAAGGTCTGCTTTGGGTTCCAGCATCCATGGAGGATGTTTGAGGTGAGACCAGAGGAAGGGAAATCGCATCTGATGAGGCCAAAAGGGGGCAATGAGGATCACTGTAAAGTTCAACCATTTAGTTTTCGGGAGAAATCTTGGGATCAAAGGCAGAGGAGGATAGGCATACAGCAGGCCAATCATTAAACACAGCACGCCTCGGGGAATCCGAGCAAAGTAACTGGTACATTCGTTGTTGTAAGGGGATGCAAAGAGGTCGCAGCAGGGAACACCCCAACGGTAAAATATCTCATTTGCTACTGACTGATTGAGGCCCCGTGGGGCACCAGAATAGATCTGATGAACCTGTCTACAACTAGAAAGCAGTTTAAGACATTGCCTATTCCCAGATCCTCATGGCCTCTCTGCAGAAAGGGTACAAATGGGTTCCTCCTTGTTTGCTGATGAACCAGATGACTGACATGTCTGTGTGAATAACAATTGTCCCTGGAGGGAGAATGTCCTGAAAGGGCTACAATGATAAAAGGACAGTCCTCATCTCCAGGTGATTTATATGCAAACTGGTCTCTACAGGAGTCCATGTGCCTTGGACCATCTTCCCCTGGAAATACCCCCCCCCCAGATGGGAAGCGTCCATGGTCACATTGGCTGAAGCCAAGGGGAGAGTGAAAGGTCTACCAAGTGTCAGGTTTGCTTGAATCCACCACCATAGACGAGACCTGCAAATGTTTCACAGTCTGACTGGAAAAGATAGGGGCTGATGCAGAATAGACCATTGAACAGAATGTCCATTGAAGAATGAGCATACAGTACCTGGCTAGAGGAACCAAAAGTATAGCAGCTGCCATGGATCCCAGAGCTCGTAAAATCAATCTGGCTGGAGGAGATGGGCGATTCAATATGACTTGGACTTGACATTTCAATGTGTCACTGTGATGTTGTGGCATTATTAGAGTAATAGTGTTCAGAGGTACTCTAATGAACTCCAAGGTCTGAAATGGCATTGGTTGTGACTCGTCTGAGTTTATGGTAATACCTAGAAGTTGGGACAGCAGATAAAGATATAAAGATGGTCTCTGGCCCGAAAAAGTTGGCGCTGAGTGGGTGCAGTCAGGAGCCAATCATCTACGTACGGGAATACCTGAAACCCTTGCAGTCGGAGATGAGCTGCAACCACTGCCATATACTTGATGAACACCCAGGGGGGTGTGGTGAGACCAAAGGGCAGGGCTTGAAATTGGAAGCGAATGGCTCCCAGGCAGAAGCACAGATGACTTCTGGACAGTCTATTTTTTTGTGATAGTACGCGTCCTTGAAATCTGCAGAGTACATCCAATCATCATTCCTTAGCAACAGGAGGATGGGCTGAACCATTACAATCTGGAACTTGACTTCCTTCACATACAAGTGGAGGTTGCTTAGGTCCAAAATGAGTCATAGGTCCCCTGTTTTCTTTGGGACCAAAATTGGGAGTAGGTTCTGGACCCTTTCAGATCGCTTGGGACCTATTGAATGACTCTCTGATCGCTTGGGACCTATTGAATGACTCTCTTTTGCAGTAGTATGACAATTTCAGGAACTGCTAACTCCCTCTGACTGGGTGGAACATCGGGGAGTTTCTTTTGTATATTTGGCAGGGGAAGAGACAAGGAAATGTAGTAGCCTCTGGATATAATGTTTTGCACCCAAGCATTTGCAGTAATTTGGGCCCATGCACTTGAGGGCAGAGAAAAACATCTCCAGACTGCCTCCAGAGTAGGACAATCGGGCAGTGCTTCAGGAGTGCTGAAAGGGCTCGTCAGGAAAAGATTCCCTACAGCCATGGTTTTGCGGGGCCCTCTGCCTCTTGGGCAGCATCTCCCATTATAGCCTCCTCCTCTGCCTTTGGAGGCAAACTCTCTGCTCTGATCAGGAAAAGAACCTTGTGACTTATGGAACCAAATGTTCTTAGCCCCTCTGATTCCTAGAGTTGGGTTCATTGAGGGGTGGAATGCCAAATCCCCATGGCAGATAATGTCTTACCTTCTTGCTTACTGCGGGGTCAGGGTGTCCTAAACAGATGGTCCAAACAGCGAGGAACCATCGAAAGGGCCATTGACAAAAGATGCCGTAAAGGGCTCTGTGAAATCATACAGCCACATCCAAGCATGGCAATCCATAGTGATGTCGGTGATGGCTGCTCTAGAAGAACTCTTCACTGAGTGGGAAAAAAAGTCTCATGGAGGAATTTGCAATAGAAGAGTGATCAGCTTAGCTTAGGAATAATTTTATCAAACTCCTCCTTGGGCAGACACTCTGCCAGAGAGTTCCTTAACCAAGTCTCTCTGAAAGTGAATAGAATCTGCCAGATAACAGAGTGCCCTCAGTGAAAAGGTAGCTGAGGCATGAGCACACTTCCCAAACTTGTCCATCGCTCTGGACTCCCTTTTCGGTAGATGGACAATCGAGCTCTGCTGGGTGAGCACTTTCTTAGTAGTGGCTGCCACCACCATACCCGCCAACTGGAAAACTCTTACTCCAAAAAGCATGGCCTTCTGGGGTGAAAGGATCTTGTCCAGTCACTTTGGTACTGGCTCTATGCTATCCAGCTCCTTCCAGGCTCAACGGGATACAAGGTCTATAAAGAGCATCTGGGCCTATCCTGAAGGCCTCCAGGAATACAGATTCCTCCGAAGAGGGTTTTTTGGAAGACCAGCCACCTTTTAATTTCAAGATCTCTTGGATGTCTGCAAGACAGACATCATCTGGTGGTGGTTTGGGAGACCCCTCTCCTTCATCGTAATAAGTATCCTTGGTGAGGGACTCCATAGGGGAGTCCATGTGCCTTCTTTTACATATCATCTTCTGTAGGATCTCCTTAGTCGGATATTCAGGGGAAGAGATGGAAGAAGGGGCCATCTCCCGTGGAAGACCGGAGGTCCTTCAAGATAGGCTGACCCTGGGCAGAAATGGTAGAACCAAGGCCATGACCCTGAGTGGGTACACGGGGAGGAGCAGCAGTCAGAGTCCAGCACTCTTAACAGAGAAAGCCTTTTCTAAGACATAGAAAGCAGAAGGTCCCGGGGGAGCACCACCGAGCTCTCTAGGAGTCGAAGCTACTGATGAAGACTGCAAAAGCTCACCAGAACCCCGAATCCCAGACACAACCAGACCTGTCTTGTTAATGGCCGAAGCTCCGAGGGGGAGGGACTGATCCCAGAACACTGGAACTGAATCTTGCCCCACGGATCCATCAGAGACAGCCTGGATCTGGGATGCACACTGATCCGAAGACCTCAGAGCAGAGGCAGTCAAGCTAACAGTTGGAGTTGAGGAAACTAAAGCTCTCTGATCCAACCCCAAATCCCTAGGAAGACTACTGTCCTGGGGCTCCAAAACTGTAACCCAGATCCGAGAAAAAGGACCAGACAGAACAGGCTCGGATTCATGAGGGGAGAGAGCAGAAAAAAAAACAACTAATTCTGGGCCTTGATGATGGATCTGACCATTTTGTCCACGTCAAGATAAAGGCTTCAAGAGAATCTGGAAGAAGCTACTGAAGATGGGCGAGAATGTCTGGGGGTCTGTAGGATCCTGGATGGCACGGTCAAGGAAACCTAAGTGATGGATCTCCCCGGAGACCTAGAGGAAGACTGCAGATCCAGGGATCAACGGATCCTTAGTGGACTGCTTAGATCCAGAAGCTTAGGATCCAGAGGCAGGGCACAAGTCGGAGGCTCGCTCAGAGCTGTTAAGGCAATCAGATCCGATGAAGCCGACGTCAGATTCGAAACCTTTGGAGCCTTGGAAGGTGGCTGCGAAGACACCCTGGACTCCTTAAGCTGCCTATTCTTAGCCTCGGAGCCAATGGAATGCAAGGATGAGCCCCTGGAGAGGTAGAAGTAGTAGGAGGCAAAAGACCCTTCAAGATTAATTTGTCCTCTCTTGTATGGTTCTAGGATTGAACCCCTCACAAATGCTGCAAGGAGTATCCAAATGAGCCAGTCCTAAACAATATACGAACTGGTCATGCCCATCTCAGTGCAGAATCTTTCTCACGCACTGTAGGCTTCTCCATAACAGCCAGAGGATTAAACACGAACAATTTACAATAAACTATTCACTATTAACTATTACTATCCAGTATTAACTATAAATTATTAACCATGACTACAAATAGACTATCAGCTATTAACTACAGCCTACAAATGTGCAAAGAGAGGGAAAGAAGAGCTGAAGCCCGGAAGATGAAGAAGGAAAAGGTGAGTAGAAAAGTCTGACGCGCCTCAAAAAAGTAAAGGGAAAAGGGGAGGAGACAAACAATTTTTGCAAAACAAGCAACTAAAGTCAGATATAATTTGAAAAAATACAAAAAAGCTATAAAAAATGCAAAGACTTAACTGAGCACTGGAAAAATTGCACACTGGCAGCAAACAAGATTTGAGGAGGTTCGGCTAGGCGCATTGGATTATGTGTAGGGGAGAAGCTTGAGCCCGGAAGCTGAAGTCTGTGGTAGGTGGCCGAATCAGATCAGAGACTCCAGAGTGAAGCAGAATGAGAACAACAACATCAGATCAAACTAACCTCATGGATAATATACCACCTACAACAGATGATGGAAAATCAGCTTTAAACAAAAAATACACCTGCATAAGCAACTCAACGTAAGTAGGCATCTGTTTAGAATAACACCACTGCAGTGTTATTCCTTACTCATGGTATGCACAAATACTGTAGTTTTAACAGTAAAGATATAGGAACAATGTTAAATCTAAAATACACAAAAACATTTTCTTTCAGTAAAATGTGAAATGCAAAAACTATACAAAACCTTTACATGGACTGTATATACAAGATGAATGGCAATCTGTAGTCTGGAGTCAGTAAGCTTGTGCCTATAAATTTTGCCTGTAAATCTTTTGCAATTGCTACTGGTCTTAAAGTAAATAACAGTACAGTAATCTTCATTTAGTGGTAGTAATAAGACTGGTTAGCTGATGGTGCTTTTCTAATGCCACCTGTCCAAAATGTTTTATTTCTCTGTGCAATGGTATGTCTGTACATTTAACTTTCAAAAGTGTACTGCCTACTTTTTAAGTAAGGAATTTTATTCTCCAGTTTCAAAAGAATAGGCAGGGTGATCAATGTAAAGATAATTACACAAAACTGATGAATTATAACTGTTGGCATCCGCATTTTGAAGAGACTGTTCAACTACAGCTATCACACGTTAACAGTATGGTTGGCTCATTTCAACAGTGTACAGAGTCTTGAGACATCATTTTACCAGAAAAGCAGAAAGAGACAGTGGCTGTGAAAAGATCATCAGGCCCTCCTGGAAACAGGCAAGAAACCGTTACTGCTGGTAAGGTAGGATTGAAAGGCACTGGGCTGTGAGGTGTATTAAATCTTGGGAATTTAGTGAATAAAGCTCTGTTCTCCATTCATACAGTGAGCCTTATTTAGATGTGGCAAACACTGGTCAAAACCCAAGGTAGCACTGTTCCTTTGTCATATGCTCAAGGCAGATTACCTAATGATTATTGTTGGACATGGTACAGTTTTGTAGGGTAATCAGAAATGTATGAGATTTTCTAAAGGAAGACAAAATCTGAAGGTAATGCTACTCAATGCTAGAAGTCTAAACCTCAAAATGCACTCTCTCGAGGCACTCCTAAAAATGGAGAACATCGATATCTGTGCAGTAACTGAGACCTGGTTCAAGGCTCCAGAGAGCACACCTGCAATACCAGGCTACAACTCTTACCACACTTTTCGGCCACCAAACCAGGACCGAAACACTAAAGGTGGAGGAGTGTCAATATTCACCAAGGATATTCACACCACCAGGCTAGTTGGCCAACACAATGTGTCTGAAATTCTCCAAGTACAACTAACACTAGGTAAGACTGCAATCCAAATTGTAGCTTGCTACAGATCCCCCACCATACCCCAAGATTCTCACTACACCTTTTTAAACATACTGGAAACTATTAAGATAGAACCAAACACCCTAATACTGGGTGATTTTAACTACCCTGCCATTAACTTGGAAAACTACTCATGTCCCAACACCTTTGCGCAACGGTTCTTGGAATTCATAAATTCCAAAGCCCTGGATCAACTAATCCATAGTCCCACCAGGGGCTCCAATATCCTAGACCTGGTCATTACCAACATGGCAAATCAATGCTCCATACCTATGGTCACCCCCTCGTTAGTCAGGTCTGACCATAAGCTGATCACCCTTAACATCCACATCCCACCCCCAGCCCCCAGTAAAGAAACCACCATAAAAAACTTCTCCAAAGCCAACTTCATGCTACTCAAGTCAGAAGTGACAAACTTCATGACACCCATGCAGATGGGAACTGAAAGTTCAACTGCTGAATCCTACACTAGGGCACTGTACGAGCACATCCACTCATGCATGAATCGTGCCATCCCAAATAGAACCAAAATGCTCTCATCCAAAAAAAGGAAGACAATCTGGTGGTCCCCCTGCCATAAACAAACTTTACAACAAAAGGAAGAAACTTTTGCAGAAAAGAGGAAAATCCCAGGATGCAAAAAACTCCCTTACTAGCCTCAGTAAGAAACTGAGATGCCTCATAAAATCCTCCAAAGCTAGTTATGAAAATAAAATTGCCAAAGATTCCAAAGACAACCACAAAGCATTCTATAACTATGTCAAGAATCTAAATGGCAATGCTCAGATCTGCTCTGAGCTAAAACAGAATGGCAATAAATATACTGATCCAAAGGATATTGCCAATATCCTGGCAGATCGATTCAGTGCCAACTTCACCCCCTCTCACCCCCTAAATGGCCCATCTCAATACCGGAAGATTGCCAAATTCCAGTAATAACGGCCACAGAGGTACAAAACACACTCTCTAAAGCCAAGAATACAGCATCCATGGGACCAGATGACATCCCGGGCTGTGTACTACATGAACTACAATATGAACTGGCACCTCACCTAAGTGTCATGTTTAATCATAGCCTCACCTCAGGTTTCGTGCCCACTGAGTGGCGCACAGCTACAGTTATCCCAATCCACAAGGAGGATCCACCTTGGATCCCGGAAACTACCGTCCCATCAGTCTGACAAGCCTTATCTGCAAGGCCATGGAGCGTATTATCATGGAACTTATAAACAAAGACATTGGCAACCTTCAAACACTGGACCCCACCCAGTTTGGGTTTGTGAAGGGCCGATCTTGTCTCCTGAACCTGATTGACTTCTTTGAATCAGTCTCCAGAGCCATGGACAAGGGTAAGGTGGTCCACACAGCCTATCTAGACCTTGCCAAGGCCTTTGACACCATCCCCCACTCTGGAATCATAGATAAACTTACTAAGTTGGGTATTAATCCCTATGTCACCCAATGGGTTGCTAAATGGCTTACTGATAGAACCCATACTGTAAAAGTAGCCGAATCCAAATCCAGCTCCAGACAAGTGACAAGTGGAGTACCTCAGGGTTCAGTCCTGGGGCCGCTCTTGTTTGGCATCTACTTCTCTGAAGTACAAGTCAACACTAAGGGACTCTGGCTAACAAAGTTTGCAGATGACTGCAAACTGGGAGCCATTATTGAATCCCCAAATGATGTGGATACTCTACAAAAGGGCCTTACAGAAACAGATGCTTGGTGCCATTGCCATGGGCTCAAGCTCAATGCCAAGAAATGTATTGTTATCCCCTTTGGGAAAAAACATGTATCCATGAATTACCATATAGGTGGCAGTAAACTAAACACAGAAAGTGTGATAAGAGACTTAGGGACACAGGTAGACAGTGGTCTCGCCTTCGATAACCACATCGCCACAACAGTCAGGAAATCCTTCTATGTGGCACACCTCATCACGAAGGGCTTTTCATCCAGAAAAAAGGAGGTCATTGTCCCACTGTACTCATCCCTCATTAGACCCATTATAGAATACAACGCCCCATTTGGTATGTACCTCTCAAGACATCTGCAACAACTGGAAAGGCCTCAGAAATACCTCACTAAAAGAATCACAGGCCTAAAGCAGATGCCCTACGCTGACCACCTTAAAAAAACTCCAGCTATACTCTGTCGCATATCGTCTACTCAGAGGCGATCTCTGCTTAACATACAAGGCCATGTGTCAAACCCAGAGCTGTTGGACATGCTACACTTAAAGAAATCCCAATCCCTCAGAGCTACACGCTCCAGGGATCTAAACCTTGTCATCACAATAAACAAAACATGCTGGAGGGATAGGTTCCTGACCCAGAGACTCCCCAGACTCTGGAATAGATTGCCCATACATGTCAAGCAGAGTGCCTCTTTGGACCTCTTCAAGAGGAACCTTGACGATTGGATGGGAGAAAGGAAATTCACCCCAGGGATCACGTCAGTCGCCCTGCTAGACAGGGGTCCAGGAAAGTAAATAATGTGGGAAGAAATAGCCAGGGAATTGTTATGGCTAGGCTTGTATAGGCCCTAGGGCTGATAGCCTAGTACCAACCTATGAACCTATACCTCTTTCTGGTCCTACTTCAACAGTTTTAATGGATGCCCCGCCACCAAGCTATGAGCATAGCTCCACCCTGACAGACACTGGCCCACTGTACTGCTTATGAGTCACTTATGACAATACAGAGGTGCACAATGAATAGGTAGGGCATCTAGCCTCCAGGACCATAGGGACTTTCACCTTAGCATAAGTTTTTTTCATATGCATGTTTACAGCACAACTAACAAGGCCCCTAACACTAAGAAGAGGGGAAAATAAGTTACAGTCAAACAATCAAGGCTCACTAATCCCTGGGCAAACTTTGGGACTGAGTGTGAGTCCATGACTAGGATGGGAAGAATTTATATCGCAGAAGTGTTTAGACTATGGCATCTGCTATGGAGAGTTACTCAAATTAGACTCAATTCATAGATGTGTACTAGGATAATGGCCCGGGAGCCTTTACAAGCCTAGC
The DNA here is from genome assembly GCF_019279795.1 of Protopterus annectens. Classification (NCBI taxonomy): domain Eukaryota; kingdom Metazoa; phylum Chordata; order Ceratodontiformes; family Protopteridae; genus Protopterus; species Protopterus annectens. The sequence continues at coordinate 1,164,790,036 of NC_056747.1, read as the reverse complement.
CTATAGAAGTGCCCCAGCATCGTGCTGCCTGATGTTAGTTCCCAGTGTCTCCATCAAGTAGAGCCACTGGAGTGATCCCCGGGATGAACTTTCTATTATTCATCAACTCAAGATTTCTTTTAAAGAGGGACAGCGAGGAGCTCTGCTTGACATGTCAGACCCTGTGTCCCTGTCATTGTAGGGATCTCCACAACACTATTTCTTATCCATATGACAGTGCTGAAACAGCAGTAAAGAATTTTTCTGTGGAATGTTAAATAATGCCTTACAGAATGGGAGAGGCAAAACTTACCTTGTTCTTACACTTGATATATGGCCTGTAAAGTCTGGAACCACACAGATAATGACCAATCAGCTGGCTTACAAATGCCCCGAGTGCAAACCTTTTTGAACTATGCAGCTGTAGTGGCTCATGTCCTAATGGAATAAACCTTGACCGAGATCCCCAAAGGCATCGTACTTGAGTCTTAAATGAGTTCACTAACTATTTTAAAGATCTGACTGGAGACTGGTCTACCCATTTTACCAGGAATAAAGTAAAGAGCTGATCTACTTGCCTAATGTCTGTTTCTACTCGAAATGCATGTGAATGTGTAAACTATGCAAATTCCTTTCCCCTTTGTTTTAAGGGTTACAGAAAGAAGTGGGCAGCTGGATCATCTGAGTGCCAGATCAAACACCATTTTTTTATAACAAGAAACTTTTATTGAATTATCAATTATGGCATAAGCAATTATACCATTTATATAAATGAAAAAAAAAAAAATAAATAAATAATATATATATATATATATATATATATATATATATATATATATATATATATAGACATATTTTCAGTTGCAAGCATTATACATTACATATAACCTTCTACACGGTCATGGTCATTCGAACATTACACTGCTCATTCAAATCCTGCCTTCCTTTAAACTTCATTCCTCCTCCAAAACATTATTCTGCATGTACTCCTCCCACAATTCCCATTTTTTAGATGTAATTTGCTCCTACTTTTTTCTAAGGATCCCATTTTCAGTTCTTTTATCTGTTACTATATTCACTACTTCTAGTATGTGTGCTATAGACTTGTGATTTTTATTTTCTAGTATTTTTTTTTTTTTGCAGCCAACCACCACTCAAATTCAGGAAAGCCTTGTATTTTCTAGGCAATTTGATTCTGTACCATAGCTCAAAAAACATTTTGTTAGTTACATCAGTTTGCTCACCTACTATTTCTGACAGAAATAGAACTTTTAAAGTCTTCAACTAATTTATACTCCCAAAAAATATGTTCCCAGTTACCTCTTTCTTCCCCATCACAACTCCAACATTTGTTATCTACCAGAGGAAAAATTCTTTGGAGTCTACTTGGGGTATGAAAATGCCTACGCAACACTTCCAAGAAAAAATTCTAAATCTTCTAGACTGATGCATATTTGGGAGCCATGCATATATCCTTCCATTGTTTCTTTGTGAAATGCTTATCTAACCTCTCTTCCGAATCCTTTCTAACCTCCTCTGATTGATTTCTATAGTTATCATGCGATATTTTATATGCCTTACTAATTATGCATTTTTAACAGCAGCTTCTGTTGTAGATTCTACTAGAAGTTCTACCAGTGCTGGTCTTTCACTTAGGATCACCCTACTCCTTCTCTCTTTGCCTGTACTTTGATATCAATCCTTAATAAGGAAGGAAATCTCTACCCTGAAGTCCAAATGTATTCTTGGCCTCTTCCTGTTCTATTACTTTTTCCTCTGTAATTATTTGCTCCCAACCTTGGTTCTTTTGCCAGTTTCTCCAGCACCCTCCTGCCTGTTTTCTGTACCCCTAATTGTAGTCATTATATTCTGTATGGTTATTGTTATTCTCCTTAAGGATCTGCATCAAAAATGTTAGTCTCTCCTTATGTCTTAATCTTTCCACCAGTTTCATCATCATCCCTTTCCACTTTGAATTTTAGCCTTCTGCTTGTGCTGTGTACAGGAGCTTAACTGCGCAGCTCTGAAATACAGCTCAAAGACCATTCCTGGCATGAAAGCGTTACTCCTAAGGGTTACACTATTTGTATGGAAGACCGTACATTACTCCTTGCACATGGAGGCTTTATACCCTCCTGGGTCAACACCATAACCACTAAAAACACAGATTTCAAGAAAGGAACTTCAAAGGCAATAGAATTGAAGTGTGCTAATTCAACCATTCAGTTTGAAAATTAAAATTGCAAGGGCAGCTCAATTCCTAGGAGGCAGGCTTCAGGTGCAATAATTACTTTAAAGATTACTTAACTACACAGTCAGCTGACAAATTAAGATGAATGGGGAGAAGCAGTGTGATGGCTGCACCCTGAGGACAAGGTAAGACAGCAACCCCACCCCAGAGGGAATGCTGCCATATACTGAAAGACATGCAATCTTGTGGACTCCATGCATTTTGATGAGAAACAAAGAGCACACTTCTTCCACAAACCCTAATAAGATTTTATTCATATACATATACTACTTGTCTCATATACTACTTGTTTCAACCCCACCTTATATGCTCTAGCTACCTGTTTCTACCTCACTGTCTCAGCTCAGTAACAATCTCATCAGAATTCAACTACCATTCTACCTCTACTACCTAGCCTTACCTATTAGTATACTCTCATAAAAGTTCCAGTCTTCACGATTAGAATTTTCTTACTCCACTTCTATTCTAGTCTTACTTTCCTTTTTTCCCCCTTCTTATATCTACAATTATATTATGTTTTACTATCAATCTTTCTGAACAGTTAAATTGCAGCCTCATGATAAATTGCATTATGTTTAGTCAATATTTTGTGTTATATACTCTATATACCTGTAACCACTTTTTAGCTAATACTGTTTTAGTTATTATTAATGTAGTCTATCTCACATATGTACTTCTGTAGAAATGTACTGTAATTGAACTTTGGAGCTCATCTCCCTGGGCCTCTACTGAAAATGGACATATATCCAGCTAGACTAGCCCAGTCAACAAATGTAAAATAAAATAAATAAATAAATTTTCTCTGGGTCTTCTAGCTTACAGCAAGACATTAATTTCCTCTGACAGCTAGCCTTGAAGGTATCAGGCTAAGAGGATCCACACAGCTTGCTCAAGGTCTTAAGGTTTGGGTGAATCAAATTTTCTTGTCCTACGTCTGCTGGATGTAGTGCAGCAGAACAAAAAGGACACTTCTGCAGCCATCCGAATAATAAGAGAAAAAAAAAAGTTATGTACTCACCATAACGTTCCATCTGAGTAGTTCTACTTCATTTGTCTTCAACCTGTGGGTCCTCGGATCCACATCGGATCTGACATGGCTGCATTTTCCAGCTACAGCTCCACGCTCCTCCCATGACCCATAATGCCCACCTATCTCCCTTCACCCTTCATTTCGAGTTGGCTCGCTAACAGGTATCAGATACCAACCCATTGACACCTTATCCTCCAACACAAACATTATAAAAGAACTTTACCCGTGACAGAACTAAAGATCCAACAATAACTGTCCAGTAAAAGGGACATGCCATATCCCAAAGGATAAGGTTAGGGGGAAGGGTGGGGTGGTTGAAGACAAATGAAGTAGAACTACTCAGATGGAACGTCATGATGAGTACATAACGTCTTTATCTGAAGTAGTTTACTTAATTTGTTCTTTAACCTGTGGGACAGAGTCCCCAGCTACCTAACTCTTGGGAGGCCCTTATGGAAGGATATTCCAGAGCACCACAGAGCCAAAGGATGCTCTACTCCTAGAGACCAAATCCAGTTTATAATGAAAAATAAAGGTGTGAGATGAGGCCCAAGTAGCAGCTGAACAAATATCCAAAAAGACCCTAGACCAAAAGGCCGCTGACGTAGCCATAGATCGGGTCGAATGAGCTTTCACTTTTCCTGGTAGAGACAAACCTCTATCTGAGTAAGCCCGGCCAATACAGTGTGAAATCCAGCAAGCAATAGTCACTTTTGAGACAGGTTTACCAAAGAAGGGCTTGGCATAGGATACAAAAAGCTGATCAGACTTGCGGAAAGGTTTAGTCCTGTGAAGATAAAACCTCAACTGCCTATGTTGTTCAGTAAATGTAATTTGTATTCCCCTTTGTTCTGGTAGTTAGGAAAAAATGCTGGTAAATTAATAATCTGATTAATATTGACCTCTGAAGCTACCTTGGGAAGGAAGGAAGGAAGGGTTAAGTGTGTAGCGTCACTCTATCTTTGTGAAAAATCATGTAAGGGACTTCGATCGAAAGACCTTGAAGCTCCAACACCCTTCAAGCAGACGTGATGGCAACCAAGAAGACAGTTTTCCATGTCAAAAATTGTAGACCTATAGATACTCCAGGCTCAAAAGGAGGAGAAAACCAATGTCTGCAACAAAGTGAGGTCCCACAGAGGAATCGGATCTTTAACCAGGGTCTGAGAAGGAAAGCACCTTTGAGAAAAGTTTTACAAAGTTTAGAGGAAGCCAATGAAGACATGTTTACCCCAACATCAAAATTAGAAATGGCGGCTAGTTGGACTTTCACCGTTGAGGAACTAGTGCCCTGATGAAAAATGCTAGCTAGAAAATCTAAAACTGCCGAAAGTGGTGCAGTGAAAGGATCCAAAGACCTCTGGAATGGCCCATATAGAAAAACGTTTCCATTTACTGCAATAAACTTTTCTGGTGGACGATTTATGAGCCTCCACCAGAATGAACTTGACAGGAGATGACAGAACAGGAGTCCTAAGAATCATGGGAACTGGAGCAGCCAAGCAGTGTGCTTCAGACTGTCCAGATCTGGATGAGGGATCCCAGAGGAATGTGAATGCAGATCCGGGACCAGACCAAAGGTCCATGGTGGAACAATTAGATGAGACCGGAGTAAGGGAAACCAAAATATGTCTAGGCCAGAATTGGGCTATGAGGATCACAGTGTTCCCCTGCCTTCAGGCTTTCCTGTAAAAACTTTGACATGAGGGAAGAGGAGGATATGCATAAAGAAGCTTGGGAGGCCAAGTATGAATCAGAGCATCTCTGGGGGCTTCCCCCACTGGGAGGTTAAGAGCGAAAAACCCGGTGCATTTCGCGTTGGAAGAACCTCAAGATGCACGCACTCGAAACTCTCCTTAGCATGGAGAACATCGATATCTGTGCAGTAACAGAAACCTGGTTCAGGGCTCCCGAGAGCACCCCAGCACTACCAGGTTATACCTCATACCATGCTTTTCGGCCCCAAAACTTGGACTGAACCACAAAAGGAGGGGGAGTATCGATATTCATCAAAGATACCCACACCTCCAGGTTGGTGGCAAAGCACGAAGCATCAGAGACTATCCATGTGCAACTAACAGTGGGTAAAACTGCCTTCCAGTTTATAGCCTGCTACAGACCACCCTCCCAAACCCAGGAACCCCACTCGGCCTTCCTGAGAACACTGGAAAATATGAAGGTCTCTCCAAACACCATTATATTGGGCGACCAACTACCCAAACATAGACTGGGAGCATTACTCTAGCTCCAACACCCTAGCACAAAGGTTCCTAGAATTTATAAACTCAAATGCTATGGAACAACTTACCACTCCCACAAGAGGGGAAAACATACTGGACCTGATCATCACCAACATGGGGACTCTATGCTCCAGACCAGAAATGTATCCCTCACTGGTAAGATCAGACCATAAACTAATCTCACTGGATATTCACATCCTGACCCCACTCCCTGCCCAGACAACCACAGTGAAAAACTTCTCTAAATCAAATTTCACACTCCTCAAAACTGAGGTGGAATCCTTCAAAGCCCCCGGGCCTGTGGAAAATACGGCCCAGACCGCAGAATCCTTTATAAACGCATTCTATGAACACCTTCAGGAATGCATGGATCATGCGATCCCAAATAAAACCAAGACCCAATCCTCCAAAGGCAGACGTCCTGTCTGGTGGACCCCAGCCATAAACAAACTATACAATAGAAGGAGGAAGCTACTAAATTATAGAGCAAAATCCCAAAAAGGGAAGGCATCACTGATCAGTATTAGCAAAAAACTACGGGCACACAAAATTGTCTAAGGCCAGCTTCGAGAGAAAAATTGCACAGGACACCAAGGATGATCACAAGGCTTTCTTTAGTTATGTTAGGAACCTGGGTGGTAATTCCCAGATATGCTCAGAATTAGTCCAAAATGACAAAAAATACACCGAACCCACAGACATTGCCAACATCCTAGCTGACAGGTTCAGCGCAAACTTCTCCCCCCCCCCACCAAAAGGGCAAATATCTATCCCAGCAGAGTGCTGCCCCCCTGACATCTCAGATGCTCAGGTAAGACCCGGCCTCTCCAAGGCAAAAAACACAGCATCAATGGGACGAGGCGGTGTCCCGGGCTGCATCCTACATGAACTCCAAGAAGAGCTAAACCCAAACATAAAACTACTGTTCAATCTCAGCCTTACTACAGGATATGTGCCCAAAGAGTGGCGTACAGCAACAGTGATCCCTCTCCATAAAGGTGGTGCCTCAACGGATCCTGGAAACTATCGCCCCATAAGCCTGACTAGCTTGGTCTGCAAAGCTATGGAAAGGATCATCATGGACCTCATAAATAAAGATATTGGGGACCTACAAACACTGGATCCTACCCAGTTCGGCTTTGTTAAGGGCAGATCCTGCCTCTTAAACCTGGTTGATTTCTTTGAAACAGTCACCAAGGCCATTGACGAGGGGAAGGTGGTCCACACAGCCTACCTGGATCTCGCAAAAGCCTTCGATACAATACCCCACTCGGGCATTATAGATAAGCTCACCAGCTTAAATATAAACCCCTATGTCACTAGATGGATTGCAAATTGGCTCAAGGACAGAACCCACATGGTTAGAATTGCTGGAGCCATGTCAGACTCCACGCCAGTTACAAGTGGTGTCCCACAAGGCTCAGTCCTGGGACCTCTCTTGTTCGGTATATATTTCTCGGAGGTACAGGCCAACACGGAAGTACTGTGGCTGACCAAGTTCGCAGATGACTGCAAACTAGGCGCCATAATCGACTCTCCAGCCGACACAAGCATCCTCCAAAAGGGCCTCATAGAAACAGACAACTGGTGCCAGAGCCATGGCCTCAACCTAAATGCCAAAAAGTGTATAGTCATCCCCTTTGGCAAAAACAAAGTGCCCATAAATTACCACATAGGTGGCAATCCATTAAATACAGAAGTAATTAGGGACCTGGGGACCCAAGTTGATAGCAATCTCTCATTTGACACCCACGTGGCCAAAGTGGTTAGAAAAACATTTTATATAGCCCACCTAATCATGAAGGGATTCACATCTAGATCAGGGGACATCATCGTGCCTCTTTACTCATCCCTCATCAGGCCCATAATTGAGTACAATGCCCCTTTTGGGATGTACCTTACCAGACACCTGCAGCAACTGGAAAGACCCCAAAAGTACCTCACCAAGAGGATCAAAGGGTTCAAACAGATGCCATATGCTGCCCGGTTAAAGAAACTCCAGCTCTACTCAGTGGCATTCCGCCTGTTCAGAGGCAATCTGTGCCCGACTTATAAAGCCATGTCCAACCCGGAATTAATGGACATGCTGCACCTCAGAAAATCCAAATCTCATCGAGCTACACGCTCAAGAGACTTGAACCTCAGCACTGAAATAAATAGGACATGCTGGAGGGACAGATTCATAACCCAGAGGCTCCCTTCACTCTGGAATAAAATCCCAGTCCAGGTTAGGCAGAGTCCCTCATTGACTCTCTTCAAGAGGAATCTTGATGAGTGGATGGGAGATCGTAGGTTTACCCCGGGTATCACTTTTGTGTCACTGTTAGACAGAGGCACAGTATACTAACCTCGAAAAAGGGCATAGCAAAATAAATTTAAAATGGGTGGCGAAAGCCAAACACATTCTGGCTAGGCTTATAAATGCCCTAGGGCAGATAGCCTAGTATGAACCTATGAACCTAAGAAGGGAACAGATCGCAGCAAGGACAACCCCACTCTAAAAAGATCTGTTCCGCTACTGAAGGCTTCAGAGACCACTCGTAAGGCATCGGGGCAGATCTGCTGAGCCTGTCTGCTAGAATGTTGGACCTTCACAGGATGTGCCTTACCACCAGAAAACAGCCGGTGGAGATCGCCCATTCCCACACTCTCATGGCCTCTTGACATAAGAGATAAGATCTGGTTCCCCCTTGTTTGTTGATATACCAGACCACTGACATGTTGTCCATCTGAATTGCAATCATTCCCAGAGGAAGATGAGCATGGACGGCCTGCAACGCAAGTACCACCACTCTCATCTCTAGAAGATTGATGTGCAGATAGGTCTCGGAAGTGGACCACGTGCCTTGGATGGTCCTTCCTGAGCAGTGCCCACCCCCCAGTAGGGAGGTGTCCATGGTCACCATGGTCTGGGGTAAAGGAGGTTGAAAAGGCCATACCTTGAGGAGATCTGGGGACTGAATCCACCAGCAAAAGGAGTCCCTGCACACTTTTGAAATTCTCACTGGAAAGGACAAAGGAAAGTCTAACAGTGACCACTGAACCGCCAGTGTCCACTGTAATACCCTCATATGAAGGCGCACCATAGGCTGCCATGGAACCTAGAGCCCTTAACACTGCTTTGGCTGTTGGTAAACGGGTCTGAAGAATGTGTAAGATGTGTAACCTCAAGCTGCGTATCCTGCCTGATGTGAGGAACACCTTCGTCTGTATTGTGTCCAGCCATGCCCCAATGAAATCTAAAATCTGAGCCAGGTGAAGAGCAGACTTGTTTGTATTGATCGTAATGCCCAATCTTTTGGCTAACTGAAGGAAGGAGCCCATGGCCCGACATAGTAGATACTCTGAAGGGGGCAGTAAAGAGCCAATCGTCCAGTTACGTAAAGACCTGAATGCCCTGAAGCCTCAGGTGAGCTGCTACTACCGCCATTTATCTTGGTAAACCCGGGGGGCTGTGGTGAGACCAAAGGGGAGGGCTCGAAATTGGTAATTATTGGTTCCCATCCAGAAGCGAAGGAACCTCTGTCCATCTTGATGTGATAGTACGCATCCTGGAGGTTGATCGAGCACATCCAGTCACTGGCCTGCAGATAAGGCCAGATAGACTGAATCGTGACCATCTGGAATTTTGTCTTGGTTACGGACAGGTTCAATTTGGACAGATCCAATAATGGTCTGAGGTCCCCCATCTTTTTTGGCACTAAAAAGAACCTGGAATAAACCCCAGATCCAGACTGGTCTGGGGGGGACTGGTTGGATGACTAATTTTCTTAGCAGTGAGTCTACCTGCACTACTGCTTCCTCCCGCTGCATGGGTGGGATGTCTGGGAGGGCTTTGTTGGATGGGGGAAGATCCTTTAACAGGACGAAATATCCCCTGGATATGACTCATAGCACCCACTGATTTGTAGTGATGGACTCCCATGCTAGTGGGTGAAGTGACAAGCGACCCCCGGCTGTCTCCAGAGATGGCCAGCTGGGCAACCCCTCAGGGCTGCTGTCCGGATTGATCAGACAAGAAAGGTTCTTGGGACTCGAAATTCCTATGACCTCCTCTGCCTCTAGGGCAGCGTCTATCATATCCCCTCTGCCTCTGGGGGAAGGCGAGTCCTGAGTGTCGCGGGAAAATGGCTGAGACTTGTGGAACCACATCTTCTTCTGGCCTTGCTGGTTCCCGAAAAAGGACCTTTGAGGCAGTGAGAACCGGATCCCAATGGCAGACAGCATCTTCCCATCCTTCTCTCTCGGGACCAAAGTCTCTCTGACAGTCTTCCCAAAAAGGGAAGAACCATTATAAGGGGCGTTAGTAAAAGACACCTTGAAGGACTCTGAGAATTGACATAAGCAGAGCCAGGCGTGGCACCAAACAGCAACGCCTGACCCCACTGCCAGTGAGGCTCCCTCCATGGCATGGGAGAAAAAACGCATAGACGTGTTGGCTACTGATTTTAGGGTGGCCATTCGTGCATCGAACGTCTTCCTGTCCTCTGCTGACCTGGACCCTGGGGTCGACTCTGTGACCTTCTTGACCTGATCTCTCTGGAGTCGAATAACGTGCGCCATGTAGTTCGGCGCCCTCACACAGACGGTCGCTGAAGCAAAAACTCGCTTCCCAAAATGATCCAATGCTCGGTCAGGCGGATGGACCGTAGAACTCTCCTGGGCGAGTTCTTTCTTGGTGGCCGCCGCCACCAGCATAGCATCTACAGGAGACTGCTTGTGCCAGTATAACTTGTCCGTGGGAGGGCTTAAAATCTTGTCCGCACTTGGGTATTAGCTCTACGGTGTCCAGCTCCTTCCACGCCCTAGTTATCAAATCCACAAGCGGATCAGGAGGGGGGACACCCAAGAGGTAGATCGGCCTGAGCCGAATGCCTCCAGAAACACAGAATCGTTAGAGGTTGGTTTTGGGGTGGACCACCCCCCCCCTCTTTGAAGGATCTCTCCATGATGTCTCCAAAGGAGACATCCTTGGGGGGGGGGGGTGATCTTGGGAAACCTTCCCCTTCATCCAGGTTCGTGTCTTCTGTGAGGGACTCTGGAGGAGAGTCCTAGTGCCTCTTTTTACATGTATGCTTGTGGGGGGGGGGGCTCCTCAGGGAGACTATCTGGGGAGGACTCGCAAGTGGGTTGTTCCAAGGCCAGAATATCGTAGGGCACTACGGCTATGTGCTGTCCCTGAGAGGGAAAGATGGTTGGACCTGCACTCAAGGCCAGGGGTGTCTGGACGGACTCCAAAGATGAAATGGTCAGAGGCCTCAACCCTGCGAGAACCCTCTCCACCACGTCGAATGCCAAGGGAGAACAGACCTCCTGGGCTGAACTAGCAGAAGCCGCTCCCCCCTGATCCAACTGGGGAGTCAGAGCCGAGAGGAATGCTTCTCTCCGACAAGCTTGGAGCAGAGAGCACTCCCTCAGATCTGACCCTGAGGCTATGAGTCCGAGAGTTCGGATCCGATCTAGTCAGATCTGACACACTCAAGGCACTGGCAGACATAGAGGTACAGGGTACCATTGGCGCCGACCCCTCGACTCAGACCATCCTTGGATCCAACAACTCCAAAACTGCAGGTCAGATCGAAGAAGGAGTGATAGGTCTAAACACTGGCTGAAAGGCACCCGCTCCGGTGGGAGAAGGCCTTGGCAAGACCCCCATCTGGATTTGAGTGCGGATAAACCTCTGCATCATCTTGCTCATCTCCGCTTCAGATAGGCTCCGTGTAGAGTGGGAGGATGTCGCCAAAGTGGGCCGGGAAAGCCAGTGAGGAGAGGGCCTAGGGGCGACCGGCTAACCTGTACCTCGGGCTCAGGGGAGAACCTAGAGGACCTGAGCCAAGGTGTCACTGGCATGGAAACAGGCTTAAACTTCGGCAGGGGGCCGGCCTCTGACAAGCGGTCAGGGGAGCATTTGTGAGGCCGGTCCTTCTTGGCTTTATCCCCTTCCCTGGGCCTCTTGGCGGGAGGGTGAGTCCCAGAGGCTGTGGAAGGAGAAGACGAAGCAGCAGCCAGTGCTTTAGGTTCATAGGTAGATAACTAGGCTATTGGCCCTAGGGCATAATTAAGCCTAGCCAAAAAGTTTTTTTGCATATGCTTCCCTCCCAAGTGGTTTAGTTTCCTGTGCCCCTGTCTAGCAAGGCCACTGAAGTGATTTCCGGGGTGAAATTCCTGTTTACCATCCACTCATCAAGATTACTCTTGAAGAGCGCTAATGAGGAGCTCTGCCTCACATAAATGGGGACTTTATTCCAGAGCAAGGGATGCCTCTGGGACACGAATCTGTCCCTCCAAGTCCTGTTTACTGATGATGTCAGGTTTACATCCCTTAAGAGTGTAAGCTCTGGTGGATTGGGTTTTCCTTAGGTGAAGCATTTTTAGCAATTCAGGGTTTGACATAGCCTTGTATGTCAGGCAGAGATTACCTCTGACTAGCCGGTACGTGACAGAGTACAGTCTGAGCTTTTTTAGCCTCATTGCATAGGGCAACTGTTTGAGGCCCGTTATCCTCTTAGCAGGTGAAGATGGGACCTCAGTCCCAGCAGAGAAGGGCAACAGGCCCTTAACGATCAGCTTGTCATGCCCACCCTTAAGTGCTCTGGGATTAAACCCAGTGCAAATAGGACAGGGAGACTGGAGGTGAGCCACCCCCCCACCCCCAAACAAACCATGCACAGATTGTGGCCATCCACTGGGGAAAGCTTATGGCCTCACTCTGTGTGCCTTTTGAAGCTTGGTTTCGGGGAGTCTGCCATGCCTCAGTCGGCCCAAAAATACACATGCACCATGTGGAAAGAGAAGAGGGGAGGAAAAATAGTAAAGCCTACAAGAACTTCGCTACAGAGAACCCCAAGAAAGTATAGCAAGGTTAGAAGTACAAGAGAGAGACAGAAAAAGCCAAAAAGGTAACTAATTACTGTTCAAAAACACCACTAACTGAATGGAGCTCGGACTACGCTGCTTCCTCTCAAGCGGCAAACAAGATCTGTAGGGAGAAGGGGAAACAGGGGGGATTATGGATAAGGGGAGGAGCATGCAGCTTGGAGCCATAGCTGGAAAACACAGCCGTGTCGGATTCGATGTGGATCTAAATACCAACAGGTTGAAGAACAAATTAAGTAAACTACTTCAGATCATGGCAGGTCAGGGAGAATGCAAGGTCACCAACAGAATTCTTTTGCTCTCCAACCTGACCTTAATACATGGTGATAGCTGCGGGGTGGAAAAAGTATACAAGGAGATCTCTGTATTAGAGTTACTTTGAACACTGCCACTGCCACTGTTCAAGACTGCTGTGCTTTATGATCTGGAGCAAAAAAGCCTGCAGTCGGTGAGATTCACCCAAGATATAAATACCTATATGTCAACCAGACCTCACCCATGTGTGACCGACCTGAGTACCACTGGTTCCATAGCTGCCAACTATCAAAACTAGCCCAATTAGACTACTCATTTGTCCCCCCATACTAGGGATATACCCAGAATAGGAAGGAACCAAATGCAGTCCTGTTAAATTGTCAATCGGGCAGACATGAGAACTTCCTGTGCCCTCACCAGCATTGTGGCAATGGGGGTGTTACTATAATGACCAGGTTCACCCCCCCCAAGTGGGGGAATATGACCTATCTCACTTTGCAGACCACTACATTTTCTCCATGTAATGGCATCTTTCCACGCACTTCTATGAGTGCTGCAGCCATACAGTGGCTTGGGAGGTGGGAGGATGGCATAATGGTTAAGGTGTTTACCTTACAGACACAAGGTGCAAGGTTTGATTCTCACAAGAGGTAACTGGCTAGGCTTAAAATGGCTCAAAAGTGCAGTTGGCCTAGTACTGATCTATGAGCCTATAAATCCCAGCTCCTCCAGACCATGCACGTCAGCCGACATCTTGCTGCCCCTGTTCAGAGAAATGATAGCTCCTCCCCCTAGGACCCTCATCTGATACCTCCATAAAGCTTCCAGGCATATAGTTGAACTTGGGTCACCTGTGCAATATTTAGGACTTTATCCCTCTAGACTACTAGACCTGGCCTCTGGGTCCAGCTCCTACTCATGCCTGCTTAGTTTGTCCAGAGTCATGATGATTCAACAACTTGAATAACAGTAACAGTAAAATCAATAGCAGACTGCTGAAAGCATTGAGGTATGAATACCAGAATGTTTGAAGGCCACAAACGGGATTCGGTTGAAATACAAGCCCATGGCAAGGGAAGGAGGATGTGGCACTAAAAGGTGCGAGGAGGTGGACAGTCTCCCAGAGCAGAAAACAAGCACTGGAAGGTAATAGATACAGAACAGCAGCAGAGGAACATGATTATAATGATCACTGACAGCAGGATGCAGGCATCGCACAAAAGATAACTGTCACTTCCAATGTTAACAGAACACCAGAGTGGCACATGGGTAGTACAATTTGCAAAAATGACTTGCGTCAAACAAAGCAAATTATATCAGTTTATTTATTGCCCAAGAAAAGTGAAGTATACATTTGGACAGATTAACAGAGAAAATACGCACTAAACAGCAAAGGTTATCTAATGAAAAAGTGCAGCAAACATAGTAACAAGGTCAATTATAATACAGAGAAGGAGACTTCACAACTTTAGAGAGTAAGCAGTATTTTTAAGAAAATCAGAGAAGCTGTAATCAGCATGATGATCTACAATGTGGGGCAATCATACCTCGAGGATGTCCATAATACATCTCTGTGGCAATTGGTACTGCCTACAGTCAATCACTCTCTCATGCACTAAGCATGGTTCTGTTCACTCTGTTAATACTTCTAAAATACATTGGGAAGACTGGGACTGTCTTCTTCCAAAAAGACACCACAGCCTGCAGTGCCAAACCTCCACAAAGATTTGGCTTCTCTGAAGCCCTTTCATATACAGGCCAGCAGCATAAAGTCCAGTAAGTATATCAGACACAAGGTGGTGGACCTTAGATGATAGTGATCCAAAGCTGAGTTTCATGCCCAAGATGAATACACTTTCCAAATCCTCCGATAACGAGCTGTCCAATGCTGGGCAAAGTGTCTATAGCACAGAAAAAGCATGTAGAACTAACTCCATTCACATGGAAGCTTGTACTAGGCATTTGCCTCTTCTGGGGAGTGGAGGGGGGGGGGTCATAGATGTTGAGCATGTGTGCTTCTAGGCTGCCTAAGTCATATCTTGATTACCAGCTTCATGGAGGGATGGGATGGGTCAGGCTTCCTCTTCCTTCCTCAGATAATCATTTAGGCATTTTCTGGGAAAAGAAATAAGGGGCTGATACTAGTTCATAAAGAACTTCAGTGAGGAAATAAAACTGGGAAGGCACAGAAGACACCCTAGATCACATACCCCAATATAACTGTTGGGAGTGCACCTGTCCACTACCTCTCATCACTGGTTAATGAGGACAGGAAGCTCAACCTCTCATTAGATGAAGTGCAGCATGCAAAATGCCTTTTGGGCAGACTGAGCAGGAGGCGGCTGTAACTAATGTCCGGCCTAAGACTCTCCTTACTAATGTCAACAGCCTGGGATCAAATGAGGTACACTCCTGGAGAGTAGGGCACCTGAGGGTACACTCCTGCAGGGAGCAGGTGTCTTAAGTATTCCACAAATGTGTTTGTCTTCCTTGGGCACTGCAGTTAAGGAAATACTTCATGTCAAACCCTTCTTTCAAACAACCTCCACTATCAGAAAGTGCTTAAAATTTTGAAGCACACCACCCTTGCCCCAGACAACTTACCAGATGAATACCTCAAAATAGCTGCAGGTGCTCTGGCATACCTCAAAGTCTATCTCTAATAGACTGATCTATCAAGAAAAGCTATGTTCGCACTCTATAGAAAAAATCCTACATAAGGGTGGAAAACTCTACTAACCTATCCAGTTACAAGCCCAGAGCCATCCCATCTCCTCTGTCTAAAATAATTGAAGTGTATATAATCCCAAGTTCTTACTTACATTACTGAAAACACACTACATTCCCCTAAACAGCATGGTTGCCATTCACATCACAGCACCACCACTACTGCATTCCTAAGTATTTTCACAGCCGTAAATCAAACTAGAAACAATAACCTCGTCTCTTCCACCAAAACTTACAATGCAAGATGTCTTCTCTGGGCTTTGATAAACTATCACTAGCCTGTTTTACAATTTGTTTGGCTGGTAATTGTTAAATTAGCAAAACAATATCTCCCAGCAACTGCGGAGTCACAGAAGGCTCTATATTAGGTCCACTACTTTTTAATATATCCATTAATGGGGTCTATGTCAAATATTCAAACTTCCATAATGTCGAATAACAAACTTCCATAATGTCGAATAACGGGTCTACTTCTGTTCGCTGACATCCCATTTCACTGAAACCCATTTCGTTGACAACTCATTTCATAGACAAACTTTCAAGGTGGGGGGCTTTGCCCCCCACACCCCCCCAATGTGGGGGGCTGTGCCCCCCACACCCCCCCCAACTATATATTACAACTCCACAGTCGCACAACAGTGGGGAGGGGGGCAAATCCCAGGTTTTCACCCTGATTACTTTTGTCTATGAAATGGGGCTGTCAGCGAAATGGGTTTCAGTGAAATGAAGCGTGCCGCCTCATAGCTACACCGGTCCCAGCTGCCCTAGCCGCTCCTTCTGTGGCATGGAAAAGAAGACGCATGGACAGGTTTGAAACGGATTTCAGAGTCAACATTTTTGCCGAGAACAGACGCTTGTGCTCTGGCAACCAGGACTCACGGGGCAACACACATGACCACGTCTCACTGGAGTCGAATGACGTGTGCCAAATAATTCAGTGCTTGTATGGAAAACGTCGCCGAAGAAAAGACTCTCTTCTCAAAGCAATCCACCGCCCTAGACTCTTTGTCCAGAGGGTGGACCGAAGAACTTTCCTGAGCCAGTTCTCTCTTGGTGGCAGCTGCCACCACCATAGCATCCACAGGGGATCCATTGTACCAGGCCTGTTTGTGGGAGGAGAAAGGATCCTGTCTGGGCGTTTGGGTATTGGCTCTATGGTGTCAGGTTCCTTCCATGCCCACGTGGTAATAAGATCAACTAATTTATCTGCAGGAGGGGACACCCAGGATATAGTTAGGCCCGTGCCAAAGGCCTCCAAGAATACTGACTCATCCGTTGACAGTTTTGGGGCCGACCAACCTCCCCTATGGCGGAGGATTTCCATTACATCTCCAAAGGAGACATCCTCGGGAGGTGACCTGGGGGAACCCTAGTCTTCATCCAAGTCCATATCTTCTGTGAAGGACTTGGGGAGTCCATGAGCCTCCTCTTACACGAATGCCTACGGGGGCCTCCTCAGTGGGACTCTCTGAAGAGGGCTCTTAAGTCACAGGGGGTTCCACGATGGGATCCACCTGGGGGTCCTCTGGCATGGGCTGTCCCTGGGACAAGCTAATGTGAGTCATGACCAAATCCATGTCAGCCTGGGCAGAGTCCAAGGCAAGGGGCTGGGGTCTTAATCCCTGGGAGAGAACCCTCTCCATCACACTGAAGGCTGAAGGAAAGCACACCTTCTTGGCAACCAACAAGAAAGAAGTTCTCCCTGGCTCCGTCGTTAGGATTGGGGCGGAAGCCATGGTAGCCAGGGTTCTGAAGGAACGGCTCTGATCCAACAAAGTTGGAGCTGAAGACATCTCCGTTCCCTCGGATCCAGCTCCCTGTTCTCGTCCCCGAGAGTTGCTCGGATCCAAACAAATCTGATCCAAGAAAATCCCAAAACCGCTGGTTGGATCGGGGAAGGAGAGATAGGATGGAAGAAGGACATAGAGGTCCCCTCTCCGGCCGGAGAGGGGCCTGGCAAGACTGCCATTTGGATTTGGGTCCAAATGAATCTCTTCATCATCCTGTCCACGTCAAGCTCCGACAGACTCCTAGTCGACTGACTCGGATCTGGCCCTTTGAAATGATCTCGAAGAAGGCCTCTGGTACAAAGGCTCCGTCAGCTTCAGGGAGAACCTCGGGAAATGGAGCCAAGGAGAAGTGGTTCTAACAACTTTCGCAGGTGGACTGGGAAATGGCTCCCGCTCAGATCATCGCTTGCGGTGCCTCTCTACCCTTTTCTCTCCCTCTTTCTTGTCCTTATCCCTAGATTTTGTCCCTGGCCTCAGCAGGCTTAGCGGGAGGTTGAGTCCCAAGTGGAGGGGGGAGGTTGGTCGGCTACAGGAGCCGAGTAGAGGCAGTCATCTCTAAAGCAAAAACTGGTAGCAGGCCCTTGGCTACCAGTTTCGCCTTCCTCTCTTTTAGGGCCCTGAGGTTGAACCCTGCACACGCAGCACATCAGACTAAGATGGGGAACGCCCAGGCAAATAACATGTGGCCATCAGCTGGTGAAAGCTTGTGGCCACACTCTGTGCACTTTTTAAACATTGGTTTAGGCTGGTCAGCCATAAAGTACAGTTTTGTACCTACCATAAATGTAGATGTTAGAGTGCTCATACAGCTGCAGTCATTACAGATGGGTTATCCTGCCGTCAGGCGGGTCCTCGGTCGGCCGAATTCCAAAGTCTAGGTCCGGCATCTGTTGTCGTCGCTTCTTCCCCGACGTCAGTGCGGCAGGGGTATAAAAAAGAGGCAGCCGATGCTATTTCCTTCAGTTTTTCTTGCCCCAGATGTCAGGTGCCCCCAGAAGGAAGGCAAAACAAAGTTATGCAAACATGCAGTACAGAATAATCAAAAAACAGTAGTTGCAAGCAAATACACCATAAGAGCATACCCCAAAATAGGTTGTATGATAAGGTGTTTGTCATAAGGCTTGTCCTAAGAGGGGACGGAGGGAGGGTAACCTGGACTGCAGCTGTATGAGCACTCGAACATCTACATTTATGGTAGGTACAAAACTGTACTATGTTCATCGTGCATACAGCTGCAGTCATTACAGATGGGAAGAATCCCAAAGCTAAGTAGGGGTGGTAGACACTAAGTGGAACTAGGAGAAGTGAGGATGCCCTGCAAGACTGCTGTGGCAAAACCTGCTCTAGATTTAGAGAATAGTGGGAGGTGATGGTGGTTGGAGAAGGTGTGCACTGAACTCCAGGTGGCTGCTTCCAAAATGTCCTTGGTAGGGACCCCCCTGAGGAAGGCTGCAGAGGTAGCTGTGGCTCTGGTGGAGTGGGATCTGATGCATGCAGGCACAGTTTTTCCATGAAATGAGTAACAAAAGCATATGCAGTGGGCTATCCATTTTGAAATTGTCTGTTTGGAAATGGCTTTTCCTTGAGCACCTGCAGCATAGGACACAAAGAATTGCTCAGATTTCCTGAATGGCTTTGTCCTGTCCAAACAGTAACGAAGTTGTCTGTGAATGTCCAAGGAATTAAGTAGTCTTTCCCCTTTGTTTTGTGGATTAGGATAAAAGGTAGGTAAGTGGATAGTCTGATTCAAAGCTACACTGGATACTACCTTTGGCATAAAGGTAGGATTGGTTCGTAAGGAAACTCTGTCCTGATGGAAGATGATGAATGGTTGCATAGCCATGAGGGCCTGTAGCTCCAAAACCCTGCGTGCTGAGGTGATAGCCAGAAGAAAGGCTGTTTTCCATGACAAGTATTGTAGCTCTGTTGAAGAAGCTGGCTCGAAGGGAGGAAGGGTCAGCTTTTCCAATACGAAGTTGAGGTCCCAAGCAGGGACTGGTGGTTTCCTTGGGGGTTTTATATTCTTTGCCCCTCTGAGGAACTGCCTTAAGAGAGGATGAGAGAATAAAGGAGGATCTGTGTTGTATTGTGCAGAAATGGCTGAAGCGTGGATTTTGATGGAGAAGGAAAGTCCATTGTTTAACAGCTCAGCTAGGTACTGTAAAATCTGAGGTATATTTATTACCCAAGGATTCTGACCCTTTTCTTGATTCCAGGCACAAAATCGTTTCCATTTGGCGGAGTAGGCTTTTCTAGTAGAAGGTCTTCTAGCCTCCAAGATGACATCCTGCACCTCCTTGGAGAGGAGAGTCTGTTGGGCAATTAAGGAATTCTCCATGCAGCTAGATTTAGGGTTTTGAGTTGGCTGTGAAGGGTTTTGTAGTTGTGCTGGGACAACAGAAGAGGGAATAGAGGTAGGATCCATGGTGGGGAATGTGTCAGGCTCTTCAGGAGCGGATACCAGTGCTGCCTTGGCCAGTCTGGAGCAATGAGAATCATTTTCGGCCTCTCTGCTCTGGCTTTTAATAGAACTTTGGGCAGCAGAGGAAGAGGCGGGAAGGCAGACTGTTAATGTTGCCCAATTGAAGGAAAGTGCGTCCACTTTCCAGGCCTGTGGATGATAGGTCCTTGAACAAAATTTTTTCAACTGGCAATTTCTGTGGGTAGCAGAGAGATCTATGTCTGGCTGTCCCCATGCCCGAGTTATCTTTGTGAAAACTTGAGGATGCAACTTCCATTCGTGTGGATCTGTCATATTTCTGCTTAGGTTGTCTGCCAGTGTGTTTTCCTTCCCTGGCAGGAATTGTGCCTGTAGTTGAATTTGCAATTCCAGTACTGTGTTCCATAGGGTCATGGCTTGCCTGCAAAGGGGGTATGAATGAGTTCCCCCCTGTCTGTTTATGTACCACATCACTGTGGTGTTGTCTGTCCTTATCAATAGCTGGCCTGGATGCAGTAGGTCTTTGAAGGTCATAATAGCATTTTGCACGGCTAACATTTCCTTTTGGTTGATGTGAAGGTGCTTCTCTTTTCGGGTCCATTTCCCCTGAATGCACTGATCTGTCATGTGTGCTCCCCAGGCATAGTCTGAGGCGTCTGTTGTGATGATTTGAGTTGTTTGAGGTACACAGAAAGGAAGACCTGTGTTTCTTTGGCAAGCTTGAGCCCACCACAAAAATTCCTTTTGAAGGCATGGAATGAGTGGTATAATTGCTTCCAAGCTGTGGCTGTGTTGAGACCATAAGTTTTTTAGGTACCATTGAAGTTTCCTCATATGCAGCTTTGCACATGGGATTAGTAGGATGCAAGATGCCATGAATCCCAGAGCCTGCAGGACTTTCCTTGCAGTTAGCCTGGTGAAAGTTGCCATTTTTCTGAAGTATTGAGACAGTTTCCCTTGTTTGTCTGGCGTGAGGTAGGCCATCTGGGTGGTTGTATTCAAGCTGGCACCCAGGAAAATTATTTGTTGAGATGGTATTAGTTTTGATTTCTTTTTGTTGACTGTGTATCCCAGGAAGTTCAACAGTTTTATTACAAACGCCAGGTGCTGCAGTAGTATGTCCTTGCTGTCTGCTTGGATCAGGCAGTCGTCCAGATATGGGTAGATTTGTATCCCTTGTAGTCTGCAGAAGGCGATTACTGATGCCAGGCATTTCATAAACACTCTGGGTGCAGTAGATAAGCCAAAAGGCAATGCAGAGAATTGGTAATGGGTTGAACCTGCAAGAAATCTGAGGTATCTTCTGCAATCTTGTCTGATAGGGACATGCAGGTACGCCTCCTTGAGGTCCAATGTTACCAGCCAAGACTCCTTGCCCAGCATGGGAAGAAGCTGCTGTAATGTGAGGATCTTGAATTTTGGCAGCTGTAAATATGTGTTTAGGATGGATAGGTCTAAGATAGGTCTCCAATCTTTGTCTTTCCTTGGTACCAGGAATAGTCTGGAATAAAACCCTTGACCTTGTTCTTTTGCAGGTACCTCCTGAATTGCTTTCATGTCCATGAGAGCTGAAATTTGTTTTTGTGCCTCTGCCCATTGATTTTGTGGCAGATTTGGCATGCCTCTCATTTATGGAAGGGTGTGAAAGTGGAACCTGTAGCCTCTGTCTATAATGTCCAGAATCCATTTGTCTTTTGTAACAATATGCCAATTTTTTGAGAATAATGTCAGTTTTCCGCCCAAAGGTGCTGCCATTAAAGCTTTGCTTGGCAGGTGTAGGGGGAAGTCATTGTGTCTGTTTTCTAAAAGACTGTGATCTATCTTCTCCACCTCTTGGGGTTGGTGCTTGCCAGGGTCTGGCTCTGAAAGATCCTTGAGGTTGCCCTCTACACCCCTTGGGCATCTGTATCTGCCCCTTTGAGGTCTGTCTGTGGCTGGAAAGGACCAATTTTTTGGAGGCCAGTTTCTGCTGAAATGTGGAGGTTGTACCTGCAGGAAATCTTTCACTGTTTGCATTCATTTCGCTTTTTCCTCCATTTTCTTTAGTACCTCCTCAGCTTTAACACCAAACAATACATCTTTTTGAAGAGGTGCATCTAATAATTTAGCTTTGACATGATCTGGTAAGGTTTGTTCTTTGAGCCAAGGCATGCCTACGTATAACAGACCCCGTAACAGCAGCTCTACATGAGGCCTCTAAAGCATCAAAACCACACTGCAAGGTATGTTTACCCACTTGCTCTGCACCATGCAACAAATCCTGCAACTCTTAAATCTGGTTGCTCTGGTTGTGTCATCTTGCTTTTCAGCTGAGATATCAAAAACTGGAACTGACAGTTTAATGCCCTCATGGTTACAGTGACCGAGGTGTACACCTTTTTCCCCCACCTTTCTAAAGCTCTGGAATCTCTCTCTGAAGGTAATGGGTTTTTAGCAGTAGAGGCGCCTTAATTCCCTTGGGACCCTGTGAAATAGTTTCTGGGTCAGCAGTATGGCTTTTATATAGGAACTGGTGAGAATCAGGAACCCGGTAATACCGGTCTGGTTTAACAGGAGCTGGAGGCAAAGAATCTGGATTAAGGCTAGTTTCTGAGTACACATCATCCAATATATCTAAAACAGGAGGGATAGCCAGGGGCCTATGCTGGGGGAGCAGAAGAAATTCCCTGAGCCTTTTCTTGGAATCTGAGTAATCTTGGCCTTCCCAGTGAAAGTGTTCCCTCAATGTATGCAGGGTTCCCCAAAAGAGTAGTCCTCAGGGGGGGAGACCGAGGGAATAGACTCCTCTGCATCAGAGTCTTCGAATGGAGAATAGGCATAATCCTGGTCCTCAGAAAGTTCTGAGGTAATAGAAGCTTGATCTGAGGAAGGGTAGTCTTCCTCTAATCTGTGCCTTTTGTCAGAGGGGGGTTGAGAACCCCTGATAAGAGTAATCAAATCCTCAGCCATTTTAAGCATCTGTATTTTAGGCATGGTGCCTTGAGAGGGGGTCTGAGGAACCTGTTTTTTGGTTTTCATGGCTGCTTTAGATTTAGTGAAAGCCTTAATAGAGAAGGAGGAAGGCCTGAAGACCCCTTGAGAAATGGCAGGCCTGTCTAAATTCTGAGTTTCCCCGCCAGGAGTGGCATCGGTATCTGTAGTAGGAATGGGGGCCGAGGAGCCTGCGACCTCGGGTACTGAAGACACCGGTAATGTAGTGTCATCGGTACTCAGGGGCTGCGTAGGCACCTCGCTGAGTACCGGAGAACCGGTAGTCGTCCTTAGCGTGGTCTCAGTAGACGGTGCGGACCTCGTATGTCGGTCCTTATCGTTGCGTCTTTTGCTCAAAACTGGAGTCGGAGTATCCGACGACATAACAGAATTAAATTTTTTGCCAAAAAAGTGAAGGGCGAACTCCGCCCGACGCTTAATAGTGAGCTTGTTGAACCTAGCACAAAAAAGTACAGTTTTGTACCTACCATAAATGTAGATGTTCGAAGATCTACATTGCTGCAGTCCTTACACTTGGGTAGTCCGCTGTCCTCGGTCGGCCCGAATATCAAAGTATTAGGCTGACGTCGGTCAAGGCGCTTAAGACTGACATCAGGACGTCAGGGTACAAATGCGCATGACCGACATCATATCCTCAGTCTTTTCTTGCCCCAGATGTCAGAAGACCCTAAAAAGAAAGGCCAAAACCAAAAGACAGCAAAAAACAACCAACCACCCTTGCACTAAACATATGTACAATATATACAATATCCACAATATTTACAACCCAAACCACACCTCCGCCTCTAACCACAGAGGGGAAGGAGGGAGGTATTGGACTGCAGCAATGTAGATCTTCGAACATCTACATTTATGGTAGGTACAAAACTGTACTATGTTCTTCATCTCACATTGCTGCAGTCCTTACACTTGGGTAGAATCCCAAAGCAGAGGTAAGGGAGGATGGCAAACTATAAAGCATTAGGTGCTGCCAAAATGCCCTGTAAAATTGCAGTGGCAAAACCAGCCCTAGATTTAGAGTAAAGAGGAAGGTGGTAATGCTTAGAGAAAGTATGCACTGAACTCCAAGTGGCTGCCTCCAAAATATCTTTAGTTGCCACCCCTTAAAAAGCTGTAGAAGTGGCAGTAGCCCTAGTGGAATGAGGCCTAATCCCAGCTGGAATCTCCTTACCATGATGGGAATAACAGAAAGCAATACAAAACCCAATCCACTTAGAAATAGTTTGTTTTGAAACAGGCTTGCCCTGAGAACCCAAAGCAAATGAAACAAATAACTGCTGAGACTGCCTGAACCCTTTAGTTCTGCTCAAATAATATCGCAACTGCCTGTGTATATCCAAAGTGTGCAAAATCTTCTCCCCTTTATTTTGGGGGTTTGCATAAAAAGTAGGCAAATGAATAGTTTGGTTTAAAGCCACACTAGAAACCACTTTAGGCATAAAGGAAGGATTAGTACGCAAAGATACTCTGTCCTTATGGAAAATTAAGAAAGGCTCAACTGCCATAAGAGCCTGTAATTCAGACACCCTTCTCGCAGAGGTAATGGCCAACAAAAAAGCAGTCTTCCATGATAAATATTTCAACTCGGCAGTAGCTGCAGGCTCAAAAGGTTGTAGAGTGAGTTTCTCCAACACAAAATTGAGATCCCAAGCAGGAGTAGGAGCTCACGTGGGGTCTTATATTCTTTGCCCCTCTAAGGAATTGCTTAAACAAAGGATGAGAAAACAATGGTGGGTCACAGTCATAGTGAGCAGAAATTGCTGCAGCATGAACCTTAATAGAAGAGAAGGACAAACCTTTGTCCAATAACTCAGCAATATATTGAAGAGCCCCACTTAAATTAGGCTTAGAAACATCAAATTCCTTTGCTGCACTCCAAAATAAAAATCTCTTCCATTTATCTGCGTACACTTTCCTTGTACTAGGCCTTCTAGCCTCCAAAATAACATTCAAAACTTGCTGTGGAAGCTGAGACCCTCCAAGGTTTAAAACAGAATATGCCAGGCTGTTAGGTGAAGAGAGTGAAGTTTGACATTGAGTAAATGACTGTTCTCCTGAGACAGCAGGTGTGGAATCGAAGGCAAAGGCCATGGAGGCTCCTGCACCAGACTTCTCAGTAATGGGTACCAGTGCTGTCGAGGCCAATCTGGAGCTATTAAAATCATCTTTGGCTTGTCCTGTCTGACCTTTAGGAGTACCTTTGGGAGGAGAGGCAGAGGTGGAAAGGCATACACATGAAGATTGCTCCAATTGAAAGAAAGAGCATCCACTTTCCAAGCTGTGGGATGAAACCTTTTGTGCAAAACTTTGGCAGCTGGTAGTTTAGTGGAGAAGCGAACAGATCTATGTCTGGAGTTCCCCATGACACTGTCAATTTCTGAAATACATGAGGATCCAATTTCCACCGTGGGGATCCATAATTGTCTGCTCAACACATCTGCTAAGGAGTTCTGTGCTCCGGCAGAAACCTTGCCTGAAGATTTAGCTGTAAACTGAGAGCAGTCTCCCACAAAATCATTGCTTGCCTGCATAGAGGATAAGAATGTGTTCCCCTTGCTTGTTGATGTACCACATGACAGTTGTGTTGTCTGTTAGAATCAACACCTGCCCTGGAAGAAGTAAATCCTTGAAAGCTATTAATGCAAATTGGACTGCTAACATCTCCTTCAAGTTGATATGTAGATGTTGTAGTCTGGCAGGCCACGTGTCTTGTATCCACTTTCCATTTAGATGAGCTCCCAAGCTTTGTCGGAGGCATCTGTCGTTAGAATCTGACTCGCCTCTGGCCGGGTCACAGAGAGTCCCTTGTTTAGGTGACATTCCTGAGCCCACCACAAAAATTCCTTTTGAATGCAAGGTATTATCTGAATGACAGTGTCCATATCCTGGCAGTGCTGTGTCCATACATTTTGAGATACCATTGTAGCTTCCTCATATGCAGTTTGGCATTGGGAAGCACCAGAATACAAGATGCCATGAACCCCAAGGCTTGAAGGACTGTCCTTGCAGTCAGCCTGGACTGATGAGACAATTGATGGAAGTAAAGGGAAAGATTCTTTTGTTTGTCCGGGGTCAAAAAGCCATCTGGGATGCTGTATTCAGTCTCACACCCAGAAAGCACATGTCCTGAGAGGGTACTAGACTGGACTTTATTTCGCTCACAGAATACCCCAGGCATCTTAGCACTGCTATCACATATTGCAAATGATGAAGAAGTTCGTCCCTTCCTTGAGCCAGAATCAGGCAATCGTCCAAATAAGGATAGATCTGTATTCCTTTTAGCCTGAAGAAAGCTATCACTGGAGCCAGAACTTTCGTGAACACTCTGGGCAGTAGATAAGCCAAAGGGCAATGCAGAGAACTGATAATGAGAAGTCCCAGCCAAAACGCAGATACTTCCTGCAACTTAGCCTGATAGGAACATGAAGGTAAGCCTCCTTGAGATCCAGAGTCACCATCCAGTGATCTTTGCCCAGCAGAGGTAAAAGCTGCTGTAACGTCAACATTTTGAACTTGGGAATGTCCAGATAAGTGTTGAGGATAGATAAATCCAAAATTGGTCTCCACGTGTTCTCCTTCTTTGGTACTAGGAACAGGCGAGAATAAAATCCTAGGCCCACTTCTGGCAGAGGGACCGGCTGTATGGCCCCTATTTGAAGCAGCAGAGAAATTTGTTTGTGAGCCTCTATTCTGTGCTGAGGAGGAACGTCTGGCATGCCTTTGAAAGGAGGCAAGGTATGGAAATAAAACTTGTAACCTTGGTGTATGATATCCAATACCCATCTGTCTTGGGTAATTAAACTCCAATTTTCCTTGAAGAGTGCCAACCTTCCTCCCAAAGGTGCTGCCAGACGAGAAGGCTCTGGCAGCTGAAAAGGTAGGTCATTGGGCCTGTTTACGAAAGGACTGGCCCCTGCCCTCACCCAAAGACTGTGCAGGTGAACTCCCTGTTCTAGGCCTGAAAGAGCCCTGAGCTCTGCCCCTACCATGTCTAGATCTACCCCTAGACTGTGAATCATAAGAAGTACGCCACCCCTTAGCAGGCCAATTCCTACTAAACTGGAGGCTGAACTTGCAAAAAATCTTTAACAGTCTGCATAGACTTAGCCTTGTCTTCCATTTTCTTTAAGACTGCCTCCACAGGTGAACCAAACAACACATCAGACTGTAAAGGAGCATCTAAAATCCTTGTCTTAACATGGTCAGATAAATTTTGATCCCTCAGCCAGGCGTGCCTGCGAAGAACTGACCCAGTGGCAGCCACCCTAGACGAGGCCTGTACAGCATCAAAACCACATTGTAAAGAATGCTTACCCACCTGTTCAGAAACATGTACCAAATCTTGTAATTCTTTACACTCAATACCCTCCACCAGAGCATCTACCTTAGACTTCAATTGAGAAAGAAGATAGTTTTGATATTTCAACATGTGAAACTGGCAATTCAAAGCCCTCATAGCTAAGGTGGAAGAAGTATAGACTTTCTTTCCCCATCTATCCAAAGCCCTGGCCTCTTTATCTGGAGGAACCGGATTTTTTACAACAGAGGCCTTGACACCCTTAGGTCCCTGACTAACAGTTTCTGGGTCCGCCTAGGACTCTTATAAAGATATTTATGAGCTTCAGGCACCCTGTAATACCTGTCCGGTTTAACAGGAGCAGGAGGCAAAGAATCAGGATTAAGTGAAGCCTCTGCAAACACATCTTCCACAACATCCAGAACAGGAGGTATAGCCAAAGGCCTATGCTGGGGTAAAAGCAAAAATTCCTAAGCCTTTTCCTGGAATCAGAGAAGTCCTGACCTTCCCACTTAAAATGTTCCCTCATGGAATGAAGAGTCTCTGAAAAGAAAAATCCTCTGGAGGAGAAGCAGAAGGAGTAGAATCATCCACATCAGAATCAGAATAAGGAGAATACTCCTGCAAGTCTTCAGTCAAGACTCTGAAACATCCAAGCCTGCTCAAAACTCCCCAACTCTGGTTCCACCCTAGGCCTCTTATCAGGAGGGGGCAAAGAACCTCTAATCAAAGTAATTAAATCTTCTGCCATTTTAAGCATGTGCTTCTTGGGCACAGATCCTGATGAACTAGGAGTGACACCAACAGAAGCTAAACCTGGCCTGCCTCTGGGAGAAGCCTTGGAAACAGAAGGAGAGGGCCTAACCACCCTAGGAAGGGAGGGAGTACAGTAACCTGAGAAGCCCCTTCAGCCTGACCTGCCTCCTGAGAGGCCACATCCTGCAATAACAAAGTCTCCCCCTGGGACTCCAGAGAAACCTCCGGCGGAACCACCGGTTCCACTGACACCTCTAAAGAACCGGCGTCCGGTACGGACGACTCTTCTTGCCTGGGTTTAGCTGCTTTGTCTTTGCACTTCTTCGAAGAAGCGGGCGTCGGAGCATCCGACGGCATATTATAATTGCACCGCTTCCCGAAGACCAACCTGGCACAATCTAACCTTCGCTTAATAGTGCGCTTATTGAACCTAGCACAAAAGCGACACCCAACAACGTCGTGCTCAGGCCCCAAACAAGGAATACACAAAGTATGATAATCTCTATGCGGTATCGGTTTCCCACAAGAAATACAGTTATTCACTTTTTCTGACATCCGTAAACCACTGAGGCAAGAAAAACTAAAATATTCCCAACGGGTACTTAGCCAACTTTGACTCGGTCTGAAACTCCGAATTTGAAAAATTTCAGAACGCCGAACGGCACTTGCAACGCTGCTTCTGCATCGGACCATGCGGCAAAAAAGACTGAGGATATGACGTCGGTCATGCGCATTTGTACCCTGACGTCCTGATGTCAGTCTTAAGCGCCTTGACCGACGTCAGCCTAATACTTTGATATTCGGGCCGACCGAGGACAGCGGACTACCCAAGTGTAAGGACTGCAGCAATGTGAGATGAAGAACATCGGCAGGCCGAAACGTCGTGGTCTGGGCCTAAGCAAGGTATACAGAAAGAGTGGAAATCCTTAAGCGGTATTTGCTTCCCACATGAAATGCAATTATTAACTTTGTCTGACATTGGTCTGAGGCAAGAAAAGTTTCCCCAACTGGGTACTTAGCTTTCAAGAAGACTTCGGCTGAAATACTTTCGTAAATCTCAGGAGCTGGCCGACTGGCACTTGCAAACTTCTTCTGCTTCGGACACCGCGCGGCAAGAAAGACTGAAGAAAATGGCGTTGGCTGCCTCTTTTATACCCCTGCCGCACTGACGTCAGGGAAGAAGCGACGACAACAGACGCCGGACCTAGACTTTGGAATTCGGCCGACCGAGGACCCGCCTGACGGCAGGATAACCCATCTGTAATGACTGCAGCTGTATGCACGATGAACATCACACTCCACACAGCGAAACGCTAAACTAGACATGTACACACAGGGGTTGGCTAGGTCTACTTTACCTCAACATTTTTTTTTTTTTTTTTACAACAAACCAACGATAAGACGAAGGGGAGGAAGGGTTGCTCACAAACAACTATTCTCACACACTAATTTAGGTATCAAAAGTTCCACTTACTACACCCAACTTGGAGCTATAGAGATCACGATGCGTAATGCATGAAGCGGCAA
This sequence comes from Protopterus annectens, assembly GCF_019279795.1. Classification (NCBI taxonomy): domain Eukaryota; kingdom Metazoa; phylum Chordata; order Ceratodontiformes; family Protopteridae; genus Protopterus; species Protopterus annectens. Next base: position 1,164,760,877 of record NC_056747.1, on the reverse strand, counting down.
ACGAGATCTGAGGGAAGGCAGGAGAGGTGAGGGATTATGGGTAAGGGGAGGAGCTTGGAGCAGATGCTTGATAAAATGTTGCCGGCTCGGATCAGATATGGATCTGAATACCCGCAAGTTGCAGATAAATGAAGTTAACTACTTCAGATCGGTCGCTTGGGGAAATATTTCATTCTGGTGCTTGTGCATACATCAACTTTTTACTGAAGGGGTCGCTTGGCTGGATGTTTCATTTCAGTGCATGTACATACCAGGAAATGCTACTGGAGGGGCGTCTGGGGAAATATTTAATTCCGGTGCTTGAGCATACATCAACATTTACCGAAGAGGTTGCTTGGGTGAATGCTTCATTTTGGTGACTGCACATTAAATTTCG